>NW_027617463.1:0-115875 GCF_964187855.1 Myxine glutinosa
TGTTAGTGTTGAAAAACCACTTTTCGCACTTGTGTTGGTGCAGGAAACCACTTTTGCACTTGTATTAGTGTGGAAAATAAACCACTTTTCGCACTTGTGTTAGTGTTGAAAAACCACTTTTCGCACTTGTGTTAGTGTTGAAAAACCACTTTCGCACTTGTGTTAGTGTTGAAAAACCACTTTTCGCACTTGTGTGAGTGTTGAAAAACCACTTTTCGCACTGGTGTTGGTGCAGGAAACCACTTTTGCACTTGTATTAGTGTGGAAAAACCACTTTTTGCACTTGTGATAGTGTTGAAAAACCACTTTTCGCACATGTGTTAGTGTTGAAAAACCACTTTTCGCACTTGTGTTGGTGCAGGAAACCACTTTTGCACTTGTATTAGTGTGGAAAAACCACTTTTCTCACTTGTGTTAGTGTTGAAAAACCACTTTTCACACTTGTGTTGGTGCAGGAAACCACTTTTGCACTTGTATTAGTGTGGAAAAACCACTTTTCGCACTTGTGTTAGTGTTGAAAAACCACTTTTCGCACTTGTGTTAGTGTTGAAAAAAACACTTTTCGCAGTTGTGTTGGTGCAGGAAACCACTTTTGCACTTGTATTAGTGTGGAAAAACCACTTTTCGCACTTGTGTTAGTGTTGAAAAACCACTTTTCGCACTGGTGTTGGTGCAGGAAACCACTTTTGCACTTGTATTAGTGTGGAAAAACCACTTTTGCACTTGTGATAGTGTTGAAAAACCACTTTTCGCACATGTGTTAGTGTTGAAAAACCACTTTTCGCACTTGTGTTGGTGCAGGAAACCACTTTTGCACTTGTATTAGTGTGGAAAAAACACTTTTTGCACTTGTGATAGTGTTGAAAAACCACTTTCCGCAATTGTGTTAGTGTTGAAAAACCACTTTTCGCACTTGTGTTGGTGCAGGAAACCACTTTTGCACTTGTATTAGTGTAGAAAAACCACTTTTTGCACTTGTGATAGTGTTGAAAAACCACTTTTCGCACTTGTGTTAGTGTTGAAAAACCACTTTTTGCACTTGTGATAGTGTTGAAAAACCACTTTTCGCACTTGTGTTAGTGTTGAAAAACCACTTTTCGCACTTGTGTTAGTGTTGAAAAACCACTTTTTGCACTTGTGTTAGTGAAGGAAACCACTTTTCGCACTTGTGTTAGTGTTGAAAAACCACTTTTCGCACTTGTGTTGGTGCAGGAAACCACTTTTGAACTAGTATTAGTGTGGAAAAACCACTTTTCGCACTTGTGTTAGTGTTGAAAAACCACTTTTCGCACTTGTGTGAGTGTTGAAAAACCACTTTTCGCACTGGTGTTGGTGCAGGAAACCACTTTTGCACTTGTATTAGTGTGGAAAAACCACTTTTTGCACTTGTGATAGTGTTGAAAAACCACTTTTCGCACATGTGTTAGTGTTGAAAAACCACTTTTCGCACTTGTGTTGGTGCAGGAAACCACTTTTGCACTTGTATTAGTGTGGAAAAACCACTTTTCTCACTTGTGTTAGTGTTGAAAAACCACTTTTCGCACTTGTGTTGGTGCAGGAAACCACTTTTGCACTTGTATTAGTGTGGAAAAAACCACTTTTCGCACTTGTGTTAGTGTTGAAAAACCACTTTTCGCACTTGTGTTAGTGTTGAAAAACCACTTTTCGCAGTTGTGTTGGTGCAGGAAACCACTTTTGCACTTGTATTAGTGTGGAAAAACCACTTTTCGCACTTGTGTTAGTGTTGAAAAACCACTTTTCGCACTGGTGTTGGTGCAGGAAACCACTTTTGCACTTGTATTAGTGTGGAAAAACCACTTTTTGCACTTGTGATAGTGTTGAAAAACCACTTTTCGCACATGTGTTAGTGTTGAAAAACCACTTTTCGCACTTGTGTTGGTGCAGGAAACCACTTTTGCACTTGTATTAGTGTGGAAAAAACACTTTTTGCACTTGTGATAGTGTTGAAAAACCACTTTCCGCAATTGTGTTAGTGTTGAAAAACCACTTTTCGCACTTGTGTTGGTGCAGGAAACCACTTTTGCACTTGTATTAGTGTGGAAAAACCACTTTTTGCACTTGTGATAGTGTTGAAAAACCACTTTTCGCACTTGTGTTAGTGTTGAAAAACCACTTTTTGCACTTGTGATAGTGTTGAAAAACCACTTTTCGCACTTGTGTTAGTGTTGAAAAACCACTTTTCGCACTTGTGTTGGTGCAGGAAACCACTTTTGAACTTGTATTAGTGTGGAAAAACCACTTTTCGCACTTGTGTTAGTGTTGAAAAACCACTTTTAGTACTT
This sequence comes from Myxine glutinosa, assembly GCF_964187855.1. Classification (NCBI taxonomy): domain Eukaryota; kingdom Metazoa; phylum Chordata; class Myxini; order Myxiniformes; family Myxinidae; genus Myxine; species Myxine glutinosa. Next base: position 2,304 of record NW_027617463.1, read on the forward strand.
GTGTGAGTGTTGAAAAACCACTTTTTGCACTGGTGTTGGTGCAGGAAACCACTTTTGCACTTGTATTTGTGTGGAAAAACCACTTTTTGCACTTGTGATAGTGTTGAAAAACCACTTTTCGCACATGTGTTAGTGTTGAAAAACCACTTTTCGCACTTGTGTTGGTGCAGGAAACCACTTTTGCACTTGTATTAGTGTGGAAAAACCACTTTTCGCACTTGTGTTGGTGCAGGAAACCACTTTTGAACTTGTATTAGTGTGGAAAAACCACTTTTCGCACTTGTGTTAGTGTTGAAAAACCACTTTTCGCACTTGTGTGAGTGTTGAAAAACCACTTTTCGCACTGGTGTTGGTGCAGGAACCCACTTTTGCACTTGTATTAGTGTGGAAAAACCACTTTTTGCACTTGTGATAGTGTTGAAAAACCACTTTTCGCACATGTGTTAGTGTTGAAAACCACTTTTCGCACTTGTGTTGGTGCAGGAAACCACTTTTGCACTTGTATTAGTGTGGAAAAACCACTTTGCTCACTTGTGTTAGTGTTGAAAAACCACTTTTCACACTTGTGTTGGTGCAGGAAACCACTTTTGCACTTGTATTAGTGTGGAAAAACCACTTTTCGCACTTGTGTTAGTGTTGAAAAACCACTTTTCGCACTTGTGTTAGTGTTGAAAAAACACTTTTCGCAGTTGTGTTGGTGCAGGAAACCACTTTTGCACTTGTATTAGTGTGGAAAAACCACTTTTCGCACTTGTGTTAGTGTTGAAAAACCACTTTTCGCACTGGTGTTGGTGCAGGAAACCACTTTTGCACTTGTATTAGTGTGGAAAAACCACTTTTTGCACTTGTGATAGTGTTGAAAAACCACTTTTCGCACATGTGTTAGTGTTGAAAAACCACTTTTCGCACTTGTGTTGGTGCAGGAAACCACTTTTGCACTTGTATTAGTGTGGAAAAAACACTTTTTGCACTTGTGATAGTGTTGAAAAACCACTTTCCGCAATTGTGTTAGTGTTGAAAAACCACTTTTCGCACTTGTGTTGGTGCAGGAAACCACTTTTGCACTTGTATTAGTGTGGAAAAACCACTTTTTGCACTTGTGATAGTGTTGAAAAACCACTTTTCGCACTTGTGTTAGTGTTGAAAAACCACTTTTTGCACTTGTGATAGTGTTGAAAAACCACTTTTCGCACTTGTGTTAGTGTTCAAAAACCACTTTTCGCACTTGTGTTAGTGTTGAAAAACCACTTTTAGCACTTGTGTTAGTGAAGGAAACCACTTTTCGCACTTGTGTTAGTGTTGAAAAACCACTTTTCGCACTTGTGTTGGTGCAGGAAACCACTTTTGAACTAGTATTAGTGTGGAAAAACCACTTTTCGCACTTGTGTTAGTGTTGAAAAACCACTTTTCGCACTTGTGTGAGTGTTGAAAAACCACTTTTCGCACTGGTGTTGGTGCAGGAAACCACTTTTGCACTTGTATTAGTGTGGAAAAACCACTTTTTGCACTTGTGATAGTGTTGAAAAACCACTTTTCGCACATGTGTTAGTGTTGAAAAACCACTTTTCGCACTTGTGTTGGTGCAGGAAACCACTTTTGCACTTGTATTAGTGTGGAAAAACCACTTTTCTCACTTGTGTTAGTGTTGAAAAACCACTTTTCGCACTTGTGTTGGTGCAGGAAACCACTTTTGCACTTGTATTAGTGTGGAAAAAACCACTTTTCGCACTTGTGTTAGTGTTGAAAAACCACTTTTCGCACTTGTGTTAGTGTTGAAAAACCACTTTTCGCACTTGTGTTAGTGTTGAAAAACCACTTTTCGCACTTGTGTGAGTGTTGAAAAACCACTTTTCGCACTGGTGTTGGTGCAGGAAACCACTTTTGCACTTGTATTAGTGTGGAAAAACCACTTTTTGCACTTGTGATAGTGTTGAAAAACCACTTTTCGCACATGTGTTAGTGTTGAAAAACCACTTTTCGCACTTGTGTTGGTGCAGGAAACCACTTTTGCACTTGTATTAGTGTGGAAAAACCACTTTTCTCACTTGTGTTAGTGTTGAAAAACCACTTTTCACACTTGTGTTGGTGCAGGAAACCACTTTTGCACTTGTATTAGTGTGGAAAAACCACTTTTCGCACTTGTGTTAGTGTTGAAAAACCACTTTTCGCACTTGTGTTAGTGTTGAAAAAACACTTTTCGCAGTTGTGTTGGTGCAGGAAACCACTTTTGCACTTGTATTAGTGTGGAAAAACCACTTTTCGCACTTGTGTTAGTGTTGAAAAACCACTTTTCGCACTGGTGTTGGTGCAGGAAACCACTTTTGCACTTGTATTAGTGTGGAAAAACCACTTTTTGCACTTGTGATAGTGTTGAAAAACCACTTTTCGCACATGTGTTAGTGTTGAAAAACCACTTTTCGCACTTGTGTTGGTGCAGGAAACCACTTTTGCACTTGTATTAGTGTGGAAAAAACACTTTTTGCACTTGTGATAGTGTTGAAAAACCACTTTCCGCAATTGTGTTAGTGTTGAAAAACCACTTTTCGCACTTGTGTTGGTGCAGGAAACCACTTTTGCACTTGTATTAGTGTAGAAAAACCACTTTTTGCACTTGTGATAGTGCTGAAAAACCACTTTTCGCACTTGTGTTAGTGTTGAAAAACCACTTTTTGCACTTGTGATAGTGTTGAAAAACCACTTTTCGCACTTGTGTTAGTGTTGAAAAACCACTTTTCGCACTTGTGTTAGTGTTGAAAAACCACTTTTTGCACTTGTGTTAGTGAAGGAAACCACTTTTCGCACTTGTGTTAGTGTTGAAAAACCACTTTTCGCACTTGTGTTGGTGCAGGAAACCACTTTTGAACTAGTATTAGTGTGGAAAAACCACTTTTCGCACTTGTGTTAGTGTTGAAAAACCACTTTTCGCACTTGTGTGAGTGTTGAAAAACCACTTTTCGCACTGGTGTTGGTGCAGGAAACCACTTTTGCACTTGTATTAGTGTGGAAAAACCACTTTTTGCACTTGTGATAGTGTTGAAAAACCACTTTTCGCACATGTGTTAGTGTTGAAAAACCACTTTTCGCACTTGTGTTGGTGCAGGAAACCACTTTTGCACTTGTATTAGTGTGGAAAAACCACTTTTCTCACTTGTGTTAGTGTTGAAAAACCACTTTTCGCACTTGTGTTGGTGCAGGAAACCACTTTTGCACTTGTATTAGTGTGGAAAAAACCACTTTTCGCACTTGTGTTAGTGTTGAAAAACCACTTTTCGCACTTGTGTTAGTGTTGAAAAACCACTTTTCGCAGTTGTGTTGGTGCAGGAAACCACTTTTGCACTTGTATTAGTGTGGAAAAACCACTTTTCGCACTTGTGTTAGTGTTGAAAAACCACTTTTCGCACTGGTGTTGGTGCAGGAAACCACTTTTGCACTTGTATTAGTGTGGAAAAACCACTTTTTGCACTTGTGATAGTGTTGAAAAACCACTTTTCGCACATGTGTTAGTGTTGAAAAACCACTTTTCGCACTTGTGTTGGTGCAGGAAACCACTTTTGCACTTGTATTAGTGTGGAAAAAACACTTTTTGCACTTGTGATAGTGTTGAAAAACCACTTTCCGCAATTGTGTTAGTGTTGAAAAACCACTTTTCGCACTTGTGTTGGTGCAGGAAACCACTTTTGCACTTGTATTAGTGTGGAAAAACCACTTTTTGCACTTGTGATAGTGTTGAAAAACCACTTTTCGCACTTGTGTTAGTGTTGAAAAACCACTTTTTGCACTTGTGATAGTGTTGAAAAACCACTTTTCGCACTTGTGTTAGTGTTGAAAAACCACTTTTCGCACTTGTGTTGGTGCAGGAAACCACTTTTGAACTTGTATTAGTGTGGAAAAACCACTTTTCGCACTTGTGTTAGTGTTGAAAAACCACTTTTCGTACTTGTGTGAGTGTTGAAAAACCACTTTTTGCACTGGTGTTGGTGCAGGAAACCACTTTTGCACTTGTATTTGTGTGGAAAAACCACTTTTTGCACTTGTGATAGTGTTGAAAAACCACTTTTCGCACATGTGTTAGTGTTGAAAAACCACTTTTCGCACTTGTGTTGGTGCAGGAAACCACTTTTGCACTTGTATTAGTGTGGAAAAACCACTTTTCTCACTTGTGTTAGTGTTGAAAAACCACTTTTCGCACTTGTGTTAGTGTTGAAAAACCACTTTTCGCACTTGTGTTAGTGTTGGAAGTGTTGTGTTTAGTGTGGAAAAACACTTGTATTAGTGTGGAACACTTGTATTAGTGTGGAAAACTTGTATTAGTGTGGAAACTTGTATTACACAAACTACACAAAACTACACAAACACTACTTGTATTAGTATTAATTAACTATTAAATTAAACACTATTAAAACACTATTTAAACATTTAAAACACTATTTAAACTATTTAAACTATTTACTATTTAAACTATTTAAACTATTTAAAACACTATTTAAACATTAAATTAAACACTATTAAACACTATTAAAACACTATTAAACACTATTAAAATTAAACACTATCAAACACTATTCAACACTACTTGTACAAACTATTAGTACTACACAAACAAACACTACTTGTATTAGAAACTACACAAACACTTGTATTGGTGTGGAAAAACCACTTTTCTCACTTGTGTTAGTGTTGTAAAACCACTTTTCGCACTTGTGTTAGTGTTGAAAAACCACTTTTCGCACTTGTGTTAGTGTTGAAAAACCACTTTTCGCACTTGTATTAGTGTTGAAAAACCATTTTTCGCAATTGTGTTGGTGCAGGAAACCACTTTTGCACTTGTATTGGTGTGGAAAAACCACTTTTTGCACCTGTGATAGTGTTGAAAAACCACTTTTCGCACTTGTGTTAGAGTTGAAAAACCACTTTTCGCACTTGTGTTAGTGAAGGAAACCACTTTTTGCACTTGTGATAGTGTTGAAAAACCACTTTTCGCACTTGTGTTGGTGCAGGAAACCACTTTTGTACTTGTATTAGTGTGGAAAAACCACTTTTTGCACTTGTGTTAGTGTTGAAAAACCACTTTTCGCACTTGTGTTAGTGTTGAAAAACCACTTTTCGCACTTGTGTTGGTGCAGGAAACCACTTTTGCACTTGTATTAGGGTGGAAAAACCACTTTTTGCACTTGTGATAGTGTTGAAAAACCACTTTTTGCACTTGTGTTAGTGTTGAAAAACCACTTTTCGCACTTGTGTTAGTGTTGAAAAACCACTTTTGCACTTGTATTAGTGTGGAAAAAACACTTTTTGCACTTGTGATAGTGTTGAAAAACCACTTTTCGCACTTGTGTTGGTGGAGGAAACCACTTTTGCACTTGTATTAGTGTGGAAAACCACTTTTCGCACTTGTGTTAGTGTTGAAAAACCACTTTTCGCACTTTGTGTTAGTGTTGAAAAACCACTTTTCGCACTTGTGTTGGTGCAGGAAACCTCTTTTGCACTTGTATTAGTGTGGAAAAACCACTTTTCGCACTTGTGTTAGTGTTGAAAAACCACTTTTCGCACTTGTGTTAGTGTTGAAAAACCACTTTTCGCAGTTGTGTTGGTGCAGGAAACCACTTTTGCACTTGTATTAGTGTGGAAAAACCACTTTTCGCACTTGTGTTAGTGTTGAAAAACCACTTTTCGCACTGGTGTTGGTGCAGGAAACCACTTTTGCACTTGTATTAGTGTGGAAAAACCACTTTTTGCACTTGTGATAGTGTTGAAAAACCACTTTTCACACATGTGTTAGTGTTGAAAAACCACTTTTCGCACTTGTGTTGTTGCAGGAAACCACTTTTGCACTTGTATTAGTGTGGAAAAAACACTTTTTGCACTTGTGATAGTGTTGAAAAACCACTTTCCGCAATTGTGTTAGTGTTGAAAAACCACTTTTCGCACTTGTGTTGGTGCAGGAAACCACTTTTGCACTTGTATTAGTGTGGAAAAACCACTTTTTGCACTTGTGATAGTGTTGAAAAACCACTTTTCGCACTTGTGTTAGTGTTGAAAAACCACTTTTTGCACTTGTGATAGTGTTGAAAAACCACTTTTCGCACTTGTGTTAGTGTTGAAAAACCACTTTTCGCACTTGTGTTAGTGTTGAAAAACCACTTTTTGCACTTGTGTTAGTGAAGGAAACCACTTTTCACACTTGTGTTAGTGTTGAAAAACCACTTTTCGCACTTGTGTTGGTGCAGGAAACTACTTTTGAACTTGTATTAGTGTGGAAAAACCACTTTTCGCACTTGTGTTAGTGTTGAAAAACCACTTTTCGCACTTGTGTGAGTGTTGAAAAACCACTTTTCGCACTGGTGTTGGTGGAGGAAACCACTTTTGCACTTGTATTAGTGTGGAAAAACCACTTTTTGCACTTGTGATAGTGTTGAAAAACCACTTTTCGCACATGTGTTAGTGTTGAAAAACCACTTTTCGCACTTGTGTTGGTGCAGTAAACCACTTTTGCACTTGTATTAGTGTGGAAAAACCACTTTTCGCACTTGTGTTAGTGTTGAAAAACCACTTTTCACACTTGTGTTGGTGCAGGAAACCACTTTTGCACTTGTATTAGTGTGGAAAAACCACTTTTCGCACTTGTGTTAGTGTTGAAAAACCACTTTTCGCACTTGTGTTAGTGTTGAAAAAACACTTTTCGCAGTTGTGTTGGTGCAGGAAACCACTTTTGCACTTGTATTAGTGTGGAAAAACCACTTTTCGCACTTGTGTTAGTGTTGAAAAATCACTTTTCGCACTGGTGTTGGTGCAGGAAACCACTTTTGCACTTGTATTAGTGTGGAAAAACCACTTTTTGCACTTGTGATAGTGTTGAAAAACCACTTTTCGCACATGTGTTAGTGTTGAAAAACCACTTTTCGCACTTGTGTTGGTGCAGGAAACCACTTTTGCACTTGTATTAGTGTGGAAAAAACACTTTTTGCACTTTTGATAGTGTTGAAAAACCACTTTCCGCAATTGTGTTAGTGTTGAAAAACCACTTTTCGCACTTGTGTTGGTGCAGGAAACCACTTTTGCACTTGTATTAGTGTGGAAAAACCACTTTTTGCACTTGTGATAGTGTTGAAAAACCACTTTTCGCACTTGTGTTAGTGTTGAAAAACCACTTTTTGCACTTGTGATAGTGTTGAAAAACCACTTTTCGCACTTGTGTTAGTGTTGAAAAACCACTTTTCGCACTTGTGTTAGTGTTGAAAAACCACTTTTTGCACTTGTGTTAGTGAAGGAAACCACTTTTCGCACTTGTGTTAGTGTTGAAAAACCACTTTTCGCACTTGTGTTGGTGCAGGAAACCACTTTTGAACTAGTATTAGTGTGGAAAAACCACTTTTCGCACTTGTGTTAGTGTTGAAAAACCACTTTTCGCACTTGTGTGAGTGTTGAAAAACCACTTTTCGCACTGGTGTTGGTGCAGGAAACCACTTTTGCACTTGTATTAGTGTGGAAAAACCACTTTTTGCAGTTGTGATAGTGTTGAAAAACCACTTTTCGCACATGTGTTAGTGTTGAAAAACCACTTTTCGCACTTGTGTTGGTGCAGGAAACCACTTTTGCACTTGTATTAGTGTGGAAAAACCACTTTTCTCACTTGTGTTAGTGTTGAAAAACCACTTTTCGCACTTGTGTTGGTGCAGGAAACCACTTTTGCACTTGTATTAGTGTGGAAAAACCACTTTTCGCACTTGTGTTAGTGTTGAAAAACCACTTTTCGCACTTGTGTTAGTGTTGAAAAACCACTTTTCGCAGTTGTGTTGGTGCAGGAAACCACTTTTGCACTTGTATTAGTGTGGAAAAACCACTTTTCGCACTTGTGTTAGTGTTGAAAAACCACTTTTCGCACTGGTGTTGGTGCAGGAAACCACTTTTGCACTTGTATTAGTGTGGAAAAACCACTTTTTGCACTTGTGATAGTGTTGAAAAACCACTTTTCGCACATGTGTTAGTGTTGAAAAACCACTTTTCGCACTTGTGTTGGTGCAGGAAACCACTTTTGCACTTGTATTAGTGTGGAAAAAACACTTTTTGCACTTGTGATAGTGTTGAAAAACCACTTTCCGCAATTGTGTTAGTGTTGAAAAACCACTTTTCGCACTTGTGTTGGTGCAGGAAACCACTTTTGCACTTGTATTAGTGTGGAAAAACCACTTTTTGCACTTGTGATAGTGTTGAAAAACCACTTTTCGCACTTGTGTTAGTGTTGAAAAACCACTTTTTGCACTTGTGATAGTGTTGAAAAACCACTTTTCGCACTTGTGTTAGTGTTGAAAAACCACTTTTCGCACTTGTGTTGGTGCAGGAAACCACTTTTGAACTTGTATTAGTGTGGAAAAACCACTTTTCGCACTTGTGTTAGTGTTGAAAAACCACTTTTCGTACTTGTGTGAGTGTTGAAAAACCACTTTTTGCACTGGTGTTGGTGCAGGAAACCACTTTTGCACTTGTATTTGTGTGGAAAAACCACTTTTTGCACTTGTGATAGTGTTGAAAAACCACTTTTCGCACATGTGTTAGTGTTGAAAAACCACTTTTCGCACTTGTGTTGGTGCAGGAAACCACTTTTGCACTTGTATTAGTGTGGAAAAACCACTTTTCTCACTTGTGTTGGTGTTGAAAAACCACTTTTCGCACTTGTGTTAGTGTTGAAAAACCACTTTTCGCACTTGTGTTAGTGTTGGAAGTGTTGTGTTTAGTGTGGAAAAACACTTGTATTAGTGTGGAACACATGTATTAGTGTGGAAAACTTGTATTAGTGTGGAAACTTGTATTACACAAACTACACAAAACTACACAAACACTACTTGTATTAGTATTAATTAACTATTAAATTAAACACTATTAAAACACTATTTAAACATTTAAAACACTATTTAAACTATTTAAACTATTTACTATTTAAACTATTTAAACTATTTAAAACACTATTTAAACATTAAATTAAACACTATTAAACACTATTAAAACACTATTAAACACTATTAAAATTAAACACTATCAAACACTATTAAACACTACTTGTACAAACTATTAGTACTACACAAACAAACACTACTTGTATTAGAAACTACACAAACACTTGTATTGGTGTGGAAAAACCACTTTTCTCACTTGTGTTAGTGTTGTAAAACCACTTTTCGCACTTGTGTTAGTGTTGAAAAACCACTTTTCGCACTTGTGTTAGTGTTGAAAAACCACTTTTCGCACTTGTATTAGTGTTGAAAAACCATTTTTACCTTCGCAAAAGCGGAAGGTTATGTTTTGATCGCTGTGTATTTATTTGTATGTCTGTGTGTGTGTGTGTATGTTATTCGCATAACTCAAAAAGTATTCAACCGAATTGCATGAAATTTGGTGGGATGATTGGTTATTATACGGGACACATTTGATTAGATTTTGGGAGCAATCGGGTCAAAGGTCAAGGTCAAGGTCACGAAAAGGTCAAAATCGTATTTTTGTTGTTCTGTTCCCTACACTCCCATGCCAAGTACAGAACAGTAGCTGCGGCGAAGGTATGCGCTCTGCCGAGTGCCCGTTCTAGTTCGCACTTGTGTTGGTGCAGGAAACCACTTTTGCACTTGTATTGGTGTGGAAAAACCACTTTTTGCACCTGTGATAGTGTTGAAAAACCACTTTTCGCACTTGTGTTAGAGTTGAAAAACCACTTTTCGCACTTGTGTTAGTGAAGGAAACCACTTTTTGCACTTGTGATAGTGTTGAAAAACCACTTTTCGCACTTGTGTTGGTGCAGGAAACCACTTTTGTACTTGTATTAGTGTGGAAAAACCACTTTTTGCACTTGTGTTAGTGTTGAAAAACCACTTTTCGCACTTGTGTTAGTGTTGAAAAACCACTTTTCGCACTTGTGTTGGTGCAGGAAACCACTTTTGCACTTGTATTAGGGTGGAAAAACCACTTTTTGCACTTGTGATAGTGTTGAAAAACCACTTTTTGCACTTGTGTTAGTGTTGAAAAACCACTTTTGCACTTGTATTAGTGTGGAAAAACCACTTTTCGCACTTGTGTTAGTGTTGAAAAACCACTTTTCGCACTTGTGTTAGTGTTGAAAAACCACTTTTCGCACTTGTGTTGGTACAGGAAACCACTTTTCGCACTTGTGTTAGTGTTGAAAAACCACTTTTCGCACTTGTGTTAGTGTTGAAAAACCACTTTTCGCACTTGTGTTGGTGCAGGAAACCACTTTTGCACTTGTATTAGTGTGGAAAAAACACTTTTTGCACTTGTGTTAGTGTTGAAAAACCACTTTTCGCACTTGTGTTAGTGTTGAAAAACCACTTTTCGCACTTGTGTTGGTGCAGGAAACCACTTGTGCACTTGTATTAGTGTGGAAAAACCACTTTTCGCACTTGTGTTAGTGTTGAGAAACCACTTTTCGCACTTGTGTTAGTGTTGAAAAACCACTTTTCGCACTTGTGTTAGTGTTGAAAAACCACTTTTCGCACTTGTGTTAGTGTTGAAAAACCACTTTTTGCACTTGTGTTGGTACAGGAAACCACTTTTGCACTTGTATTAGTGTGGAAAAAACACTTTTCGCACTTGTGATAGTGTTGAAAAACCACTTTTCACACCTGTGTTAGTGTTGAAAAACCACTTTTCGCACTTGTGTTGGTGCAGGAAACCACTTTTGCACTTGTATTAGTGTGGAAAAACCACTTTTTGCACTTGTGATAGTGTTGAAAAACCACTTTTCGCACTTGTGTTAGTGTTAAAAAACCACTTTTCGCACTTGTGTTGGTGCAGTAAACCACTTTTGCACTTGTATTAGTGTGGAAAAACCACTTTTTGCACCTGTGATAGTGTTGAAAAACCACTTTTCGCACTTGTGTTAGTGTTGAAAAACCACATTTCGCACTTGTGTTAGTGAAGGAAACCACTTTTTGCACTTGTGTTAGTGTTGAAAAACCACTTTTCGCACTTGTGTTAGTGTTGAAAAACCACTTTTCGCACTTGTTTTGGTGCAGGAAACCACTTTTGCACTTGTATTAGTGTGGAAAAAACACTTTTTGCACTTGTGATAGTGTTGAAAAACCACTTTTCGCACTTGTGTTAGTGTTGAAAAACCACTATTCGCACTTGTGTTGGTGCAGGAAACCACTTTTGCACTTGTATTAGTGTGGAAAAACCACTTTTCGCACTTGTGTTGGTGCAGGAAACCACTTTTGCACTTGTATTAGTGTGGAAAAAACACTTTTTGCACTTGTGATAGTGTTGAAAAACCACTTTTCGCACTTGTGTTAGTGTTGAAAAACCACTTTTCGCACTTGTGTTGGTGCAGGAAACCACCTTTTGCACTTGTGTTAGTGTTGAAAATCCACTTTTCGCACTTGTGTTAGTGTTGAAAAACCACTTTTCGCACTTGTGTTGGTGCAGGAAACCACTTGTGCACTTGTATTAGTGTGGAAAAACCACTTTTCGCACTTGTGTTAGTGTTGAGAAACCACTTTTCGCACTTGTGTTAGTGTTGAAAAACCACTTTTCGCACTTGTGTTAGTGTTGAAAAACCACTTTTCGCACTTGTGTTAGTGTTGAAAAACCACTTTTCGCACTTGTGTTGGTGCAGGAAACCACTTTTGCACTTGTATTAGTGTGGAAAAAACACTTTTCGCACTTGTGATAGTGTTGAAAAACCACTTTTCACACCTGTGTTAGTGTTGAAAAACCACTTTTCGCACTTGTGTTGGTGCAGGAAACCACTTTTGCACTTGTATTAGTGTGGAAAAACCACTTTTTGCACTTGTGATAGTGTTGAAAAACCACTTTTCGCACTTGTGTTAGTGTTAAAAAACCACTTTTCGCACTTGTGTTGGTGCAGTAAACCACTTTTGCACTTGTATTAGTGTGGAAAAACCACTTTTTGCACCTGTGATAGTGTTGAAAAACCACTTTTCGCACTTGTGTTAGTGTTGAAAAACCACATTTCGCACTTGTGTTAGTGAAGGAAACCACTTTTTGCACTTGTGTTAGTGTTGAAAAACCACTTTTCGCACTTGTGTTAGTGTTGAAAAACCACTTTTCGCACTTGTTTTGGTGCAGGAAACCACTTTTGCACTTGTATTAGTGTGGAAAAAACACTTTTTGCTCTTGTGATAGTGTTGAAAAACCACTTTTCGCACTTGTGTTAGTGTTGAAAAACCACTATTCGCACTTGTGTTGGTGCAGGAAACCACTTTTGCACTTGTATTAGTGTGGAAAAACCACTTTTCGCACTTGTGTTGGTGCAGGAAACCACTTTTGCACTTGTATTAGTGTGGAAAAAACACTTTTTGCACTTGTGATAGTGTTGAAAAACCACTTTTCGCACTTGTGTTAGTGTTGAAAAACCACTTTTCGCACTTGTGTTGGTGCAGGAAACCACCTTTTGCACTTGTGTTAGTGTTGAAAATCCACTTTTCGCACTTGTGTTAGTGTTGAAAAACCACTTTTCGCACTTGTGTTGGTGCAGGAAACCACTTTTGCACTTGTATTAGTGTGGAAAAACCACTTTTCGCACTTGTGTTAGTGTTGAAAAACCACTTTTCGCACTTGTGTTAGTGTTGAAAAACCACTTTTCGCAGTTGTGTTGGTGCAGGAAACCACTTTTGCACTTGTATTAGTGTGGAAAAACCACTTTTCGCACTTTTGTTAGTGTTGAAAAACCACTTTTCGCACTGGTGTTGGTGCAGGAAACCACTTTTGCACTTGTATTAGTGTGGAAAAACCACTTTTTGCACTTGTGATAGTGTTGAAAAACCACTTTTCGCACATGTGTTAGTGTTGAAAAACCACTTTTCGCACTTGTGTTGTTGCAGGAAACCACTTTTGCACTTGTATTAGTGTGGAAAAAACACTTTTTGCACTTGTGATAGTGTTGAAAAACCACTTTCCGCAATTGTGTTAGTGTTGAAAAACCACTTTTCGCACTTGTGTTGGTGCAGGAAACCACTTTTGCACTTGTATTAGTGTGGAAAAACCACTTTTTGCACTTGTGATAGTGTTGAAAAACCACTTTTCGCACTTGTGTTAGTGTTGAAAAACCACTTTTTGCACTTGTGATAGTGTTGAAAAACCACTTTTCGCACTTGTGTTAGTGTTGAAAAACCACTTTTTGCACTTGTGTTAGTGTTGAAAAACCACTTTTTGCACTTGTGTTAGTGAAGGAAACCACTTTTCGCACTTGTGTTAGTGTTGAAAAACCACTTTTCGCACTTGTGTTGGTGCAGGAAACCACTTTTGAACTTGTATTAGTGTGGAAAAACCACTTTTCGCACTTGTGTTAGTGTTGAAAAACCACTTTTCGCACTTGTGTGAGTGTTGAAAAACCACTTTTCGCACTGGTGTTGGTGCAGGAAACCACTTTTGCACTTGTATTAGTCTGGAAAAACCACTTTTTGCACTTGTGATAGTGTTGAAAAACCACTTTTCGCACATGTGTTAGTGTTGAAAAACCACTTTTCGCACTTGTGTTGGTGCAGGAAACCACTTTTGCACTTGTATTAGTGTGGAATAACCACTTTTCTCACTTGTGTTAGTGTTGAAAAACCACTTTTCGCACTTGTGTTAGTGTTGAAAAACCACTTTTCGCACTTGTGTTAGTGTTGAAAAACCACTTTTGCACTTGTATTAGTGTGGAAAAAACACTTTTTGCACTTGTGATAGTGTTGAAAAACCACTTTTCGCACTTGTGTTGGTGCAGGAAACCACTTTTGCACTTGTATTAGTGTGGAAAACCACTTTTCGCACTTGTGTTAGTGTTGAAAAACCACTTTTCGCACTTGTGTTAGTGTTGAAAAACCACTTTTCGCACTTGTGTTGGTACAGGAAACCACTTTTCGTACTTGTGTTAGTGTTGAAAAACCACTTTTCGCACTTGTGTTAGTGTTGAAAAACCACTTTTCGCACTTGTGTTGGTGCAGGAAACCACTTTTGCACTTGTATTAGTGTGGAAAAAACACTTTTTGCACTTGTGTTAGTGTTGAAAAACCACTTTTCGCACTTGTGTTAGTGTTGAAAAACCACTTTTCGCACTTGTGTTGGTGCAGGAAACCACTTCTGCACTTGCATTAGTGTGGAAAAACCACTTTTCGCACTTGTGTTAGTGTTGAGAAACCACTTTTCGCACTTGTGTTAGTGTTGAAAAACCAATTTTCGCACTTGTGTTAGTGTTGAAAAACCACTTTTCGCACTTGTGTTAGTGTTGAAAAACCACTTTTCGCACTTGTGTTGGTGCAGGAAACCACTTTTGCACTTGTATTAGTGTGGAAAAAACACTTTTCGCACTTGTGATAGTGTTGAAAAACCACTTTTCACACCTGTGTTAGTGTTGAAAAACCACTTTTCGCACTTGTGTTGGTGCAGGAAACCACTTTTGCACTTGTATTAGTGTGGAAAAACCACTTTTTGCACTTGTGATAGTGTTGAAAAACCACTTTTCGCACTTGTGTTAGTGTTAAAAAAAAACTTTTCGCACTTGTGTTGGTGCAGTAAACCACTTTTGCACTTGTATTAGTGTGGAAAAAACACTTTTTGCACCTGTGATAGTGTTGAAAAACCACTTTTCGCACTTGTGTTAGTGTTGAAAAACCACATTTCGCACTTGTGTTAGTGAAGGAAACCACTTTTTGCACTTGTGTTAGTGTTGAAAAACCACTTTTCGCACTTGTGTTAGTGTTGAAAAACCACTTTTCGCACTTGTTTTGGTGCAGGAAACCACTTTTGCACTTGTATTAGTGTGGAAAAAACACTTTTTGCACTTGTGATAGTGTTGAAAAACCACTTTTCGCACTTGTGTTAGTGTTGAAAAACCACTATTCGCACTTGTGTTGGTGCAGGAAACCACTTTTGCACTTGTATTAGTGTGGAAAAACCACTTTTCGCACTTGTGTTGGTGCAGGAAACCACTTTTGCACTTGTATTAGTGTGGAAAAAACACTTTTTGCACTTGTGATAGTGTTGAAAAACCACTTTTCGCACTTGTGTTAGTGTTGAAAAACCACTTTTCGCACTTGTGTTGGTGCAGGAAACCACCTTTTGCACTTGTGTTAGTGTTGAAAATCCACTTTTCGCACTTGTGTTAGTGTTGAAAAACCACTTTTCGCACTTGTGTTGGTGCAGGACACCACTTTTGCACTTGTATTAGTGTGGAAAAACCACTTTTCGCACTTGTGTTAGTGTTGAAAAACCACTTTTCGCACTTGTGTTAGTGTTGAAAAACCACTTTTCGCAGTTGTGTTGGTGCAGGAAACCACTTTTGCACTTGTATTAGTGTGGAAAAACCACTTTTTGCACTTGTGTTAGTGTTGAAAAACCACTTTTCGCACTGGTGTTGGTGCAGGAAACCACTTTTGCACTTGTATTAGTGTGGAAAAACCACTTTTTGCACTTGTGATAGTGTTGAAAAACCACTTTTCGCACATGTGTTAGTGTTGAAAAACCACTTTTCGCACTTGTGTTGTTGCAGGAAACCACTTTTGCACTTGTATTAGTGTGGAAAAAACACTTTTTGCACTTGTGATAGTGTTGAAAAACCACTTTCCGCAATTGTGTTAGTGTTGAAAAACCACTTTTCGCACTTGTGTTGGTGCAGGAAACCACTTTTGCACTTGTATTAGTGTGGAAAAACCACTTTTTGCACTTGTGATAGTGTTGAAAAACCACTTTTCGCACTTGTGTTAGTGTTGAAAAACCACTTTTTGCACTTGTGATAGTGTTGAAAAACCACTTTTCGCACTTGTGTTAGTGTTGAAAAACCACTTTTCGCACTTGTGTTAGTGTTGAAAAACCACTTTTTGCACTTGTGTTAGTGAAGGAAACCACTTTTTGCACTTGTGTTAGTGTTGAAAAACCACTTTTCGCACTTGTGTTGGTGCAGGAAACCACTTTTGAACTTGTATTAGTGTGGAAAAACCACTTTTCGCACTTGTGTTAGTGTTGAAAAACCACTTTTCGCACTTGTGTGAGTGTTGAAAAACCACTTTTCGCACTGGTGTTGGTGCAGGAAACCACTTTTGCACTTGTATTAGTGTGGCAAAACCACTTTTTGCACTTGTGATAGTGTTGAAAAACCACTTTTCCCACATGTGTTAGTGTTGAAAAACCACTTTTCGCACTTGTGTTGCTGCAGGAAACCACTTTTGCACTTGTATTAGTGTGGAAAAACCACTTTTCTCACTTGTGTTAGTGTTGAAAAACCACTTTTCGCACTTGTGTTAGTGTTGAAAAACCACTTTTCGCACTTGTGTTAGTGTTGGAAGTGTTGTGTTTAGTGTGGAAAAACACTTGTATTAGTGTGGAACACTTGTATTAGTGTGGAAAACTTGTATTAGTGTGGAAACTTGTATTACACAAACTACACAAAACTACACAAACACTACTTGTATTTAGTATTAATTAACTATTAAATTAAACACTATTAAAACACTATTAAACATTTAAAACACTATTTAAACTATTTACTATTTAAACTATTTAAACTATTTAAAACGCTATTTAAACATTAAATTAAACACTATTAAACACTATTAAAACACTATTAAAATTAAACACTATCAAACACTATTAAACACTACTTGTACAAACTATTAGTACTACACAAACAAACACTACTTGTATTAGAAACTACACAAACACTTGTATTAGTGTGGAAAAACCACTTTTCTCACTTGTGTTAGTGTTGTAAAACCACTTTTCGCACTTGTGTTAGTGTTGAAAAACCACTTTTCGCACTTGTGTTAGTGTTGAAAAACCACTTTTCGCACTTGTATTAGTGTTGAAAAACCATTTTTCGCACTTGTGTTGGTGCAGGAAACCACTTTTGCACTTGTATTGGTGTGGAAAAACCACTTTTTGCACCTGTGATAGTGTTGAAAAACCACTTTTCGCACTTGTGTTAGTGTTGAATAACCACTTTTCGCAGTTGTGTTGGTGCAGGAAACCACTTTTGCACTTGTATTAGTGTGGAAAAACCACTTTTCGCACTTGTGTTAGTGTTGAAAAACCACTTTTCGCACTTGTGTTAGTGTTGAAAAACCACTTTTCGCACTTGTGTTGGTGCAGGAAACCACTTTTGCACTTGTATTAGTGTGGAAAAAACACTTTTTGCACCTGTGATAGTGTTGAAAAACCACTTTTCGCACTTGTGTTAGTGTTGAATAACCACTTTTCGCAGTTGTGTTGGTGCAGGAAACCACTTTTGCACTTGTATTAGTGTGGAAAAACCACTTTTCGCACTTGTGTTAGTGTTGAAAAACCACTTTTCGCACTTGTGTTAGTGTTGAAAAACCACTTTTCGCACTTGTGTTGGTGCAGGAAACCACTTTTGCACTTGTATTAGTGTGGAAAAAACACTTTTTGCACTTGTGTTAGTGTTGAAAAACCACTTTTCGCACTTGTGTTGGTGCAGGAAACCACTTCTGCACTTGCATTAGTGTGGAAAAACCACTTTTCGCACTTGTGTTAGTGTTGAGAAACCACTTTTCGCACTTGTGTTAGTGTTGAAAAACCACTTTTCGCACTTGTGTTAGTGTTGAAAAACCACTTTTCGCACTTGTGTTAGTGTTGAAAAACCACTTTTCGCACTTGTGTTGGTGCAGGAAACCACTTTTGCACTTGTATTAGTGTGGAAAAAACACTTTTCGCACTTGTGATAGTGTTGAAAAACCACTTTTCACACCTGTGTTAGTGTTGAAAAACCACTTTTCGCACTTGTGTTGGTGCAGGAAACCACTTTTGCACTTGTATTAGTGTGGAAAAACCACTTTTTGCACTTGTGATAGTGTTGAAAAACCACTTTTCGCACTTGTGTTAGTGTTAAAAAACCACTTTTCGCACTTGTGTTGGTGCAGTAAACCACTTTTGCACTTGTATTAGTGTGGAAAAACCACTTTTTGCACCTGTGATAGTGTTGAAAAACCACTTTTCGCACTTGTGTTAGTGTTGAAAAACCACATTTCGCACTTGTGTTAGTGAAGGAAACCACTTTTTGCACTTGTGTTAGTGTTGAAAAACCACTTTTCGCACTTGTGTTAGTGTTGAAAAACCACTTTTCGCACTTGTTTTGGTGCAGGAAACCACTTTTGCACTTGTATTAGTGTGGAAAAAACACTTTTTGCACTTGTGATAGTGTTGAAAAACCACTTTTCGCACTTGTGTTAGTGTTGAAAAACCACTATTCGCACTTGTGTTGGTGCAGGAAACCACTTTTGCACTTGTATTAGTGTGGAAAAACCACTTTTCGCACTTGTGTTGGTGCAGGAAACCACTTTTCGCACTTGTGTTGGTGCAGGAAACCACCTTTTGCACTTGTGTTAGTGTTGAAAATCCACTTTTCGCACTTGTGTTAGTGTTGAAAAACCACTTTTCGCACTTGTGTTGGTGCAGGAAACCACTTTTGCACTTGTATTAGTGTGGAAAAACCACTTTTCGCACTTGTGTTAGTGTTGAAAAACCACTTTTCGCACTTGTGTTAGTGTTGAGAAACCACTTTTCGCACTTGTGTTAGTGTTGAAAAACCACTTTTCGCACTTGTGATAGTGTTGAAAAACCACTTTTCGCACTTGTGTTAGTGTTGAAAAACCACTTTTCGCACTTGTGTTGGTGCAGGAAACCACTTTTGCACTTGTATTAGTGTGGAAAAAACACTTTTCGCACTTGTGATAGTGTTGAAAAACCACTTTTCACACCTGTGTTAGTGTTGAAAAACCACTTTTCGCACTTGTGTTGGTGCAGGAAACCACTTTTGCACTTGTATTAGTGTGGAAAAACCACTTTTTGCACTTGTGATAGTGTTGAAAAACCACTTTTCGCACTTGTGTTAGTGTTAAAAAACCACTTTTCGCACTTGTGTTGGTGCAGTAAACCACTTTTGCACTTGTATTAGTGTGGAAAAACCACTTTTTGCACCTGTGATAGTGTTGAAAAACCACTTTTCGCACTTGTGTTAGTGTTGAAAAACCACATTTCGCACTTGTGTTAGTGAAGGAAACCACTTTTTGCACTTGTGTTAGTGTTGAAAAACCACTTTTCGCACTTGTGTTAGTGTTGAAAAACCACTTTTCGCACTTGTTTTGGTGCCGGAAACCACTTTTGCACTTGTATTAGTGTGGAAAAAACACTTTTTGCACTTGTGATAGTGTTGAAAAACCACTTTTCGCACTTGTGTTAGTGTTGAAAAACCACTATTCGCACTTGTGTTGGTGCAGGAAACCACTTTTGCACTTGTATTAGTGTGGAAAAACCACTTTTTGCACTTGTGTTGGTGCAGGAAACCACTTTTGCACTTGTATTAGTGTGGAAAAACCACTTTTCGCACTTGTGTTAGTGTTGAAAAACCACTTTTCGCACTGGTGTTGGTGCAGGAAACCACTTTTGCACTTGTATTAGTGTGGAAAAACCACTTTTTGCACTTGTGATAGTGTTGAAAAACCACTTTTCGCACATGTGTTAGTGTTGAAAAACCACTTTTCGCACTTGTGTTGTTGCAGGAAACCACTTTTGCACTTGTATTAGTGTGGAAAAAACACTTTTTGCACTTGTGATAGTGTTGAAAAACCACTTTCCGCAATTGTGTTAGTGTTGAAAAACCACTTTTCGCACTTGTGTTGGTGCAGGAAACCACTTTTGCACTTGTATTAGTGTGGAAAAACCACTTTTTGCACTTGTGATAGTGTTGAAAAACCACTTTTCGCACTTGTGTTAGTGTTGAAAAACCACTTTTTGCACTTGTGATAGTGTTGAAAAACCACTTTTCGCACTTGTGTTAGTGTTGAAAAACCACTTTTCGCACTTGTGTTAGTGTTGAAAAACCACTTTTTGCACTTGTGTTAGTGAAGGAAACCACTTTTCGCACTTGTGTTAGTGTTGAAAAACCACTTTTCGCACTTGTGTTGGTGCAGGAAACCACTTTTGAACTTGTATTAGTGTGGAAAAACCACTTTTCGCACTTGTGTTAGTGTTGAAAAACCACTTTTCGCACTTGTGTGAGTGTTGAAAAACCACTTTTCGCACTGGTGTTGGTGCAGGAAACCACTTTTGCACTTGTATTAGTGTGGCAAAACCACTTTTTGCACTTGTGATAGTGTTGAAAAACCACTTTTCCCACATGTGTTAGTGTTGAAAAACCACTTTTCGCACTTGTGTTGCTGCAGGAAACCACTTTTGCACTTGTATTAGTGTGGAAAAACCACTTTTCTCACTTGTGTTAGTGTTGAAAAACCACTTTTCGCACTTGTGTTAGTGTTGAAAAACCACTTTTCGCACTTGTGTTAGTGTTGGAAGTGTTGTGTTTAGTGTGGAAAAACACTTGTATTAGTGTGGAACACTTGTATTAGTGTGGAAAACTTGTATTAGTGTGGAAACTTGTATTACACAAACTACACAAAACTACACAAACACTACTTGTATTTAGTATTAATTAACTATTAAATTAAACACTATTAAAACACTATTAAACATTTAAAACACTATTTAAACTATTTACTATTTAAACTATTTAAACTATTTAAAACGCTATTTAAACATTAAATTAAACACTATTAAACACTATTAAAACACTATTAAAATTAAACACTATCAAACACTATTAAACACTACTTGTACAAACTATTAGTACTACACAAACAAACACTACTTGTATTAGAAACTACACAAACACTTGTATTAGTGTGGAAAAACCACTTTTCTCACTTGTGTTAGTGTTGTAAAACCACTTTTCGCACTTGTGTTAGTGTTGAAAAACCACTTTTCGCACTTGTGTTAGTGTTGAAAAACCACTTTTCGCACTTGTATTAGTGTTGAAAAACCATTTTTCGCACTTGTGTTGGTGCAGGAAACCACTTTTGCACTTATATTGGTGTGGAAAAACCACTTTTTGCACCTGTGATAGTGTTGAAAAACCACTTTTCGCACTTGTGTTAGTGTTGAATAACCACTTTTCGCAGTTGTGTTGGTGCAGGAAACCACTTTTGCACTTGTATTAGTGTGGAAAAACCACTTTTCGCACTTGTGTTAGTGTTGAAAAACCACTTTTCGCAATTGTGTTAGTGTTGAATAACCACTTTTCGCAGTTGTGTTGGTGCAGGAAACCACTTTTGCACTTGTATTAGTGTGGAAAACCACTTTTCGCACTTGTGTTAGTGTTGAAAAACCACTTTTCGCACTTTGTGTTAGTGTTGAAAAACCACTTTTCGCACTTGTGTTGGTGCAGGAAACCTCTTTTGCACTTGTATTAGTGTGGAAAAACCACTTTTCGCACTTGTGTTAGTGTTGAAAAACCACTTTTCGCACTTGTGTTAGTGTTGAAAAACCACTTTTCGCAGTTGTGTTGGTGCAGGAAACCACTTTTGCACTTGTATTAGTGTGGAAAAACCACTTTTCGCACTTGTGTTAGTGTTGAAAAACCACTTTTCGCACTGGTGTTGGTGCAGGAAACCACTTTTGCACTTGTATTAGTGTGGAAAAACCACTTTTTGCACTTGTGATAGTGTTGAAAAACCACTTTTCACACATGTGTTAGTGTTGAAAAACCACTTTTCGCACTTGTGTTGTTGCAGGAAACCACTTTTGCACTTGTATTAGTGTGGAAAAAACACTTTTTGCACTTGTGATAGTGTTGAAAAACCACTTTCCGCAATTGTGTTAGTGTTGAAAAACCACTTTTCGCACTTGTGTTGGTGCAGGAAACCACTTTTGCACTTGTATTAGTGTGGAAAAACCACTTTTTGCACTTGTGATAGTGTTGAAAAACCACTTTTCGCACTTGTGTTAGTGTTGAAAAACCACTTTTTGCACTTGTGATAGTGTTGAAAAACCACTTTTCGCACTTGTGTTAGTGTTGAAAAACCACTTTTCGCACTTGTGTTAGTGTTGAAAAACCACTTTTTGCACTTGTGTTAGTGAAGGAAACCACTTTTCACACTTGTGTTAGTGTTGAAAAACCACTTTTCGCACTTGTGTTGGTGCAGGAAACTACTTTTGAACTTGTATTAGTGTGGAAAAACCACTTTTCGCACTTGTGTTAGTGTTGAAAAACCACTTTTCGCACTTGTGTGAGTGTTGAAAAACCACTTTTCGCACTGGTGTTGGTGGAGGAAACCACTTTTGCACTTGTATTAGTGTGGAAAAACCACTTTTTGCACTTGTGATAGTGTTGAAAAACCACTTTTCGCACATGTGTTAGTGTTGAAAAACCACTTTTCGCACTTGTGTTGGTGCAGTAAACCACTTTTGCACTTGTATTAGTGTGGAAAAACCACTTTTCTCACTTGTGTTAGTGTTGAAAAACCACTTTTCACACTTGTGTTGGTGCAGGAAACCACTTTTGCACTTGTATTAGTGTGGAAAAACCACTTTTCGCACTTGTGTTAGTGTTGAAAAACCACTTTTCGCACTTGTGTTAGTGTTGAAAAAACACTTTTCGCAGTTGTGTTGGTGCAGGAAACCACTTTTGCACTTGTATTAGTGTGGAAAAACCACTTTTCGCACTTGTGTTAGTGTTGAAAAATCACTTTTCGCACTGGTGTTGGTGCAGGAAACCACTTTTGCACTTGTATTAGTGTGGAAAAACCACTTTTTGCACTTGTGATAGTGTTGAAAAACCACTTTTCGCACATGTGTTAGTGTTGAAAAACCACTTTTCGCACTTGTGTTGGTGCAGGAAACCACTTTTGCACTTGTATTAGTGTGGAAAAAACACTTTTTGCACTTGTGATAGTGTTGAAAAACCACTTTCCGCAATTGTGTTAGTGTTGAAAAACCACTTTTCGCACTTGTGTTGGTGCAGGAAACCACTTTTGCACTTGTATTAGTGTGGAAAAACCACTTTTTGCACTTGTGATAGTGTTGAAAAACCACTTTTCGCACTTGTGTTAGTGTTGAAAAACCACTTTTTGCACTTGTGATAGTGTTGAAAAACCACTTTTCGCACTTGTGTTAGTGTTGAAAAACCACTTTTCGCACTTGTGTTAGTGTTGAAAAACCACTTTTTGCACTTGTGTTAGTGAAGGAAACCACTTTTCGCACTTGTGTTAGTGTTGAAAAACCACTTTTCGCACTTGTGTTGGTGCAGGAAACCACTTTTGAACTAGTATTAGTGTGGAAAAACCACTTTTCGCACTTGTGTTAGTGTTGAAAAACCACTTTTCGCACTTGTGTGAGTGTTGAAAAACCACTTTTCGCACTGGTGTTGGTGCAGGAAACCACTTTTGCACTTGTATTAGTGTGGAAAAACCACTTTTTGCAGTTGTGATAGTGTTGAAAAACCACTTTTCGCACATGTGTTAGTGTTGAAAAACCACTTTTCGCACTTGTGTTGGTGCAGGAAACCACTTTTGCACTTGTATTAGTGTGGAAAAACCACTTTTCTCACTTGTGTTAGTGTTGAAAAACCACTTTTCGCACTTGTGTTGGTGCAGGAAACCACTTTTGCACTTGTATTAGTGTGGAAAAACCACTTTTCGCACTTGTGTTAGTGTTGAAAAACCACTTTTCGCACTTGTGTTAGTGTTGAAAAACCACTTTTCGCAGTTGTGTTGGTGCAGGAAACCACTTTTGCACTTGTATTAGTGTGGAAAAACCACTTTTCGCACTTGTGTTAGTGTTGAAAAACCACTTTTCGCACTGGTGTTGGTGCAGGAAACCACTTTTGCACTTGTATTAGTGTGGAAAAACCACTTTTTGCACTTGTGATAGTGTTGAAAAACCACTTTTCGCACATGTGTTAGTGTTGAAAAACCACTTTTCGCACTTGTGTTGGTGCAGGAAACCACTTTTGCACTTGTATTAGTGTGGAAAAAACACTTTTTGCACTTGTGATAGTGTTGAAAAACCACTTTCCGCAATTGTGTTAGTGTTGAAAAACCACTTTTCGCACTTGTGTTGGTGCAGGAAACCACTTTTGCACTTGTATTAGTGTGGAAAAACCACTTTTTGCACTTGTGATAGTGTTGAAAAACCACTTTTCGCACTTGTGTTAGTGTTGAAAAACCACTTTTTGCACTTGTGATAGTGTTGAAAAACCACTTTTCGCACTTGTGTTAGTGTTGAAAAACCACTTTTCGCACTTGTGTTGGTGCAGGAAACCACTTTTGAACTTGTATTAGTGTGGAAAAACCACTTTTCGCACTTGTGTTAGTGTTGAAAAACCACTTTTCGTACTTGTGTGAGTGTTGAAAAACCACTTTTTGCACTGGTGTTGGTGCAGGAAACCACTTTTGCACTTGTATTTGTGTGGAAAAACCACTTTTTGCACTTGTGATAGTGTTGAAAAACCACTTTTCGCACATGTGTTAGTGTTGAAAAACCACTTTTCGCACTTGTGTTGGTGCAGGAAACCACTTTTGCACTTGTATTAGTGTGGAAAAACCACTTTTCTCACCTGTGTTGGTGTTGAAAAACCACTTTTCGCACTTGTGTTAGTGTTGAAAAACCACTTTTCGCACTTGTGTTAGTGTTGGAAGTGTTGTGTTTAGTGTGGAAAAACACTTGTATTAGTGTGGAACACTTGTATTAGTGTGGAAAACTTGTATTAGTGTGGAAACTTGTATTACACAAACTACACAAAACTACACAAACACTACTTGTATTAGTATTAATTAACTATTAAATTAAACACTATTAAAACACTATTTAAACATTTAAAACACTATTTAAACTATTTAAACTATTTACTATTTAAACTATTTAAACTATTTAAAACACTATTTAAACATTAAATTAAACACTATTAAACACTATTAAAACACTATTAAACACTATTAAAATTAAACACTATCAAACACTATTAAACACTACTTGTACAAACTATTAGTACTACACAAACAAACACTACTTGTATTAGAAACTACACAAACACTTGTATTGGTGTGGAAAAACCACTTTTCTCACTTGTGTTAGTGTTGTAAAACCACTTTTCGCACTTGTGTTAGTGTTGAAAAACCACTTTTCGCACTTGTGTTAGTGTTGAAAAACCACTTTTCGCACTTGTATTAGTGTTGAAAAACCATTTTTACCTTCGCAAAAGCGGAAGGTTATGTTTTGATCGCTGTGTATTTATTTGTATGTCTGTGTGTGTGTGTGTATGTTATTCGCATAACTCAAAAAGTATTCAACCGAATTGCATGAAATTTGGTGGGATGATTGGTTATTATACGGGACACATTTGATTAGATTTTGGGAGCAATCGGGTCAAAGGTCAAGGTCAAGGTCACGAAAAGGTCAAAATCGTATTTTTGTTGTTCTGTTCCCTACACTCCCATGCCAAGTACAGAACAGTAGCTGCGGCGAAGGTATGCGCTCTGCCGAGTGCCCGTTCTAGTTCGCACTTGTGTTGGTGCAGGAAACCACTTTTGCACTTGTATTGGTGTGGAAAAACCACTTTTTGCACCTGTGATAGTGTTGAAAAACCACTTTTCGCACTTGTGTTAGAGTTGAAAAACCACTTTTCGCACTTGTGTTAGTGAAGGAAACCACTTTTTGCACTTGTGATAGTGTTGAAAAACCACTTTTCGCACTTGTGAGTAGTGTATATATGTTGCTTCTGGGACACTCTCATTTTCCCATTGACTTACATGTTAATTTTTCCCCTCCCTCATTGCCCCTAAACACCTCTATTTCTCTCACCCTGTTCTTTACGAACCTTCTCACCTTTTGACATGTTATCCTTATTCATTAGACCACTTAAACAATGGTCCTTCTGTGTGAACCTGTGATCCTTCTGACCTTATGGACCTTTTAACCTTTTACTCTTAATATCATCTGGTGAATCATCTTTGGCCCACTCAAACAACGACCCTACAAATATTTGTTTATGTGTGGGAAATAATTTAATTCTCCTACAACTCTCCTCACCGTCTAATACATTAACAAAAAATATGTTTGAGTTTGGTTCTTTCTCAAGATATTTTAACTGAGCTAAGATAAAATGGTAAACCTCCCTCAATGTTCTTGTTTGAGCACCCTCCAGTGCCACACACTTTTTGGTAGGCTCTGCCCACTTTTTGTTAAGCTCCGTCCACTTTTTGGTAAGCCACGCCCACTTTTTGTTAGGCCACGCCCACTTTTACTAAGCCCCGCCCACTTTTGTGAAGCCCCGCCCACTTTTTACTAAGCCCCGCCCACTTTTTGCTAAGCCCCACCCACTTTATAAACTCTTCAGCATTGTATCATTTCCAGGTAATACATTACATCATTTTCAGGGAATTTCCATCACATCATTTCCAGTTAAGCCACGCCCAGGGAATTTCCACAGGAAATGACACACCCAGTCCTTATAAAAGGCACCGACCACACAGGCTTTTTCAAACACGCTTTCTGCTTCACTTGAGAATGGACTACTATGCCGAAATGGAATGGGATAACTTTGCTATTCCTTGGAGTCCTACTACCTGTGTAGAACTCAACCTTCAGATTGATGAACTGGACTCGAACCTCTTATCAATGGAGGTAAGTTTGTTTATTTATTTATTTATTTATTTAAATTTTTTTTTTTTTTTAGATGAGACTCATGTAAGAGTTAACAAAGTTTATTTTAATATTCATAGAGCTTGATTTATACAAATAAAAATATTGTATTAAATTAATACATTGTTATTTTCTTTCACAGGAAATTGTATCTGAGATACGAAATGAAAATTCTGCTTTTAACACAACTTGGGATGAAGTTATTTTTTTGTTTGAAGACATTTTGAACAACCAAGACCCCCAGAACGAGTTCTACCTTGATGACCCAGCCAAAGAGTTATACCTTGGAGATCCACAAAATCCTGAAAAAGAGTTTTACCATGATGATACTTGTTGTGAGTTATCAAAACAAAACCCACTGAACAAGTTCTACCTTGATGAGCCAGAATACAAGTCATACATTGGAGACCCACAAATTTCTGAAAATTGGGAATGGGGAGTTCTCCCTGATGGTCCGCAGTTATACTATGTGAGACACATCATAGAAACCCTAAAAAATTGGGCAAGGAGAGTTCTCCCTGATGGTCCGCAGTTATACTATGTGAGACACATCATAGAAACCCTAAAAAATTGGGCAAGGAGAGTTCTCCCTGATGGTCCGCAGTTATACTATGTGAGACACATCATAGAAACCCTAAAAAATTGGGCAAGGAGAGTTCTCCCTGATGGTCCGCAGTTATACTATGTGAGACACATCATAGAAACCCTAAAAAATTGGGAAAGGGAAGTTTTCCCTGATGGTCCGCAGTTATACTATGTGAGACTTATCACGGAAACCCCCAATATTTCTGAAAATTGTGGTTCTACCTTGGGGACTTGGAAAGATGGTTATATTTTTGGAGACTCGGAATGGGGGTTTTGTTTTGATGACTCGGAATGTGATACCTATCTTGGAGGCTCAACAGGAATGTGGTTATACCTTGGGAACTTGGAAAGTTGGTTTTATTTTGGAGACTCTACCTGTGGGGTCCATCTTGGAGACTCTTTGGATTCTAAAGCAATGAACAATGTTATTTGTTTAATGACGCTTGATTTAAGCAATATCAAGAAAGTTCGAGGAAGAAAATGCTGGAAAATTCTTTCTTCCCATTTCTACTTCTTCAAACTTGAAAGCCTTGAAAGACAGAATTGGAAGAAGAGGAAAAAAAAAAAAAAGAAATACATATTTTTAAAAAAGAAGAAAAAAAAGATTAGGTTAGTGTTTGGGTGGGATTTTGAATGTGAGGGTTAGGGATGGGGTTGGGTTAGGGATGGGGTTGGGTTAGGGTTGGGATTTTGAATGTGAGGGTTAGGGTTGGGGTTGGGTTAGGGATGGGGTTGGGTTAGGGTTGGGATTTTGAATGTGAGGGTTAGGGATTGGTTGGGTTAGGGATGGGGTTGGGTTAGGGATGGGGTTGGGTTAGGGATGGGGTTGGGTTAGGGATGGGGTTGGGTTAGGGATGGGGTTGGGTTAGGGATGGGTTGGGTTAGGGATGGGGTTGGGTTAGGGATGGGGTTGGGTTTGGGATGGGGTTGGGTTAGGGATGGGTTTGGGTTAGGGATGGGGTTGGGTTAGGGATGGGGTTGGGTTAGGGTTTGTATATTATTATGACTCACTCACACATACACACACACACAAAAGTTAAGCCCCAACTGGAAAGTTGAGGGATTCTGTGTTTGGGGTTCACAGATTTAAAAACGTATCCCCATTATATACATACAAAAGTTAAGCCCCAACTGAAACGTTGTGGGATTCTGTGTTTGGGGTTCACAGATTTAAAAACGTATCCCCATTATACACACACAAAAGTTAAGCCCCAACTGGAAAGTTGAGGGATTCTGTGTTTGGGGTTCACAGATTTAAAAACGTATCCCCATTATATACATACAAAAGTTAAGCCCCAACTGAAACGTTGTGGGATTCTGTGTTTGGGGTTCACAGATTTAAAAACGTATCCCCATTATACACACACAAAAGTTAAGCCCCAACTGGAAAGTTGAGGGATTCTGTGTTTGGGGTTCACAGATTTAAAAACGTATCCCCATTATATACATACAAAAGTTAAGCCCCAACTGAAACGTTGTGGGATTCTGTGTTTGGGGTTCACAGATTTAAAAACGTATCCCCATTACATTTTATTTATTTATTTATTATTTTCAAGGGTATTATCTGCTTACTTGTGTTTTTTGTAATTCTTGCGAGTAAAATGAACCCAAGATTTCTTCTCCATTTAAATCATATAATTTGTAGGTCCAAGGGACTGTATCCATTACATCAATGATTTTAAATAATTCACGAGTCCATTTTTGTGTATAACCTTTCTCAAAATGACTTTTCCATTTGTATATTCTTACAATATCACCAACTTTGAACTTGGGCTTTCTCAAATTAATCTCCTTTTCATATTCTAATTTTGTAAATGTTTCTGATGGTTTTGATTTTGTTGATGAATGAACTGTATTGTTGTAATCATCTACAATATCCTGAATTAAATACACCCATTTTTGAGAACCGAGTTGTGTGAATTTTTTATATAATTTCTCTTTCAAAGTACGATTAAAACGCTCAATAACAACTGCCTTTCCTTCATTAAAGGTGCTGTATAATTTAATACCCTTCCCCTTAAGAAATTTCATGAATATTTTGTTGTAGAACTCTGTTCCCTCATCGGTCCACAGTTTCTTTGGTTTTCTTTTATCCCTATCACATATTAGCTTAAAGGCTAACATTAAAGTATCACCCCTTTTATTTTTTAAAGGGACAACCCAGGCAAATCTACTCCTCAAATCAATAACGGTTAAAGCATACCTGTATCCCTTATCATTATTTAGTTCGATTAAATCAGCGGACCATATGTGGTCGGTGTATTTAGAATAAACCTTCCTTCTTTTAAACTTTGTGATTATAGGTTTGTGTAATTCTTCAGCCAAAAGCTCCTCAGTCTTGATGACATCATTAGAGCCTAATAGTTTTTTGAGGAATAACCAAGACCAAGTTTCAATTTAGCATTTATCAAATTTCTCACAATAAACCTATCAACTTTCTCTCTCAACGTTGGATTTTGTATCAAAGACAAATTATACAACATTTCGCTGTCGGCTTTATGTTTTTCAGTCAACGTAGTGGTTTTCCCATAAGCAATATCATGCTTCATACACACTTCGTCAACCCTATTTGTAGGTTTAGACCAAGGTTTAGGATTGTCAGCCTCATCTAATCTTTTATCCAAGTTTGTTCCTGGACCACAGAAAGAATACCCTGGAAGGTGTAATTCCCCTGGAATTCCAGTTGTTGTAAATTTACTTCCTGACAGAAACTTTTGTATGTCTCCTCCTCTTTTAGGAGAGATGAATTGGCACTTTTTAGAGCCACACACTTGACATATTCCTTTTTGACAAACTCTATTATTTTTAGCTTTAACATAAGAGATATTTTTAGATTTAGTTTTCTTTTTACATTTGAGACAATAACTCATATTTATTTATCAGAAAAATTCCGACAGAGTATCAAAACCTTTTTGGTTTTCAACATATACATTTCAATCTTGATTTTTAAAACATAAAGAATCCTAAGGAATGCCTTCACTCTCTCCTCCATTTATTTACAAATAAAACTAACTAAAGTCAATTACACCGACATCATCAACCACATAATCTTTTCCTTCTTCTTCTTCTTTATCCCCACTTTCTCGTTTAAATCTCCTCCCTGAAACTGAAGACATTGACGTCATTATTCTTGAAAATAATATTTTCATTAGACTTCTCATTTCTTTATTTTCCTCCTCAGTGCGTTGAGTTTGATTTATTTGCTGTAATACCTTCAATCTTTTATTAATCTCACTGATTTCCATCTTTTTATATTTTTCCTCCCTCTCTCTTTGCTCCCTCTCCTCCTTCTCTCTTTTCTCCCTTTCCTCCCTTTCCTCCTTCTCCTTTTTCTCTCTTTTCTCCCTTTCCTCCCTCTCCTCCTCCTTTTTCTCCCTTTCCTCCTTCTCCTTTTTCTCTCTTTCCTCCTTCTCTTCTTTAACTCCTTCCTCATTTATCTTAGCAATTTTTGATATCAATATTTTCACAGCATTCATTCTTTCTTTATTTTCCTCTTCGGTGAGTTGAGATTGATCTTCTTGCTGTAATACATCCACTCTTTTTTGAATCGCTCTGATTTCCATCTCCCTCTCCACCCTCTCTCTTTGCTCCCTCTCCTCCTTCTCTCTTTTCTCTCTTTTCTCCTTCTCTTCTTCAACTCCTTCCTCATCCCTTGCTACCCTTGAGTTTAAACCCCAAAGAATATTATACATATACTCATCTGGATTTTGAGATATTCTTGTATCTATAATTATTTTTCTCATAATAGGATACCAATAAGATTTGTTGACGATTTCTAAAAGAGTTTTATATTTCATAACTTTGAGAAGTTCATTTTTATTTAATACTTTAAACAAGTCTCTATTTGTGGGTTTAACAATATCAGTATAAGGCCAGTTTTTTATGACAAAATTCCCATGTATATGCTCCAAATCATAAGGTATGTAATACCGAGCACCCTTTTCTTGTAGGTATCCTTGAATACAAAAATTATAATTCTCTTGTAGTCTTCTTCCTGCCATTTATGTATCAGAAATATATGTGAGATTAATATTATGACAGGTAATACCACCCCATCTTCCCACTACCAAATCGGTTTGTATTCCTCGGCTTTCTATCCTTATCTCATTACCTTCCTTCTTTGTCATGCGAACCATCGCTATACTATCATATATTTTTCTTTTCTTAAAATCACGTATTTGTTGTTTACTAATTGTACTTCCACATAAATCCTTATCCTCACCAAGTGGATAATATTCTTCTTTACGAGACTGATTTAAATCATGTAGGTCTTCTATGTTTATTGAAAAAGACCAATTATACCCTAAATCAGGCATATCATACCCCCATTTATTAATTCGCATATTAACTAAATGTCCTTCTTTATAAAATTCAATTGTAAGCAGGTAGTTAAATTCAATGAGGAAAGGTGTATGGTCAGTATAACCAGGTGTTGTGGTTGTAAATTTTACTTGTTTAACAAAATGTGCTGTTTTCTTTAAATATATATATTGTGATAAATCACTAAATCTAATTAAGTCATTCGCATCTGTAGGGTTTGGATAATTGATTAATTTATAAGTATTCTTCATATTAATATTTTTACTTACACTATATTTTTGTCGTTCAGCCTGTGCCTTTGTATAATAATTTGATAAATCAATATCCTGAGAAGATTTTCCAAAGATAGAACCATCTTTTCCAACATAAGTCATTTATATTAGATTAAAAATGATATCATAAAAATTTTCATTATTGTTGAGTTTAAATAATACATATAAACATAATTGACCACAACATTTAGAATTAATTTCTTGAACTTGAAATGTTTGATAAACACCATTCTGTAAGAATTGTATTACTTCAACAGGTGGTGGCATACCATAACTATCAAAATAATATTTATCCTGACTATTATGAATACAAACCCAATGAGAACCATTCTGTGTGTCTAAATTCATAATAATATTCTTTGTATTCTTATTTATATGTATTAATTCATCTCTCATACAAATAACCACATTATCAATTTTTAGTGTTTTACAATACTTAGCTAGTTCTATATTTGACGTTGTATTCTTTCCAAATTGTTTAAACCATTTATCCATTTATTTATGAGAAAGATACAATCCATTACCCCGTTTAGTTAGTTTAACACCCGCTTGAGCGATAGAGGAAAGCATATCTCCAACCAACAATCTAGCTTTATCAGGTAGACTTTCAAGTTTTTGAGCAAAATCTACAATTACACCACTTCCACTAATTTGTTTCTCCAACTCCTTGTTATGTCTTTCCAATTCTTTTTGAGCTTTTAGTTGTGCCTTCCTTTCGTTAGCAGTTTTTACCGCTGCTGAAATACCACCAGTCAATGCTCCCGCCGCACTTAAACCAGCAAATAAAGGAATTAGAAACGGGAGAAATCCTCCTCTTGACTCGTCTATTGAATATTTCTTTAACATAGGTTTCGTCATTTTAATTTTAAGTGATCCAACATCATTTAGTGTTTTTACTTGTGTGTGTGTGAGTAAAACATCAATTCTTACAGCTCCTTTTCTTTGAATTGTATTAACATTAATAATACAAGGCTTTTGATTTTGAATACAAGATGTTAATTTATTAAGATTGATTTGATTAACATATACCCCAACCATTTATTTATGAGAAAAAACCTATGTGATATTAATCATAACACCATTATCTGTATTAATCTGTAATTCTGTTTCCTCCAAAAGCAAACAATATGCATTAACCTCTTCACTCTCCCCTCTTTCAATGTATAGAGAAGTATCCACTCGATTAGACTTTATAGTTTCCTTTTGAGAACTCAGGTCAATTGCGTAGATTGTATAAAGTTTTTGAAACGCAACCATATCCAAAATAGGATCATTATTACCATTACTTTCACACACCTTTTGGTAGGACTTGTAGGCTTCCGCATAATCATTTTTTTCCCAATCAATTTCCAATCTATCTCGCGGATAAAATGTGCCATCAAGAGAAACCCGAAGTTGTTTCACCTTAGCATTATCACTCAGCGCATTATTCTTATTAGTACCGTCCTCTCCATCTGGTTTTTTAAAAATGAGCCAGAGGTATCGTGGCTTTCCTTGAAGAACACCCAAATTCCAAGTGTAGGTAGTGTGTTCCAGTTTAACGTGTTGACATCTTCTTTTAAGGTATGATACATTTAGCGGTTTCTTTGAGTTAAGTCTTCTATTTAACATCTCTTCCGTTTTAAGATTAGGAGTATATTCACTGATATACCAACACAAATCATTAATAACAAATTTATTGTTGTCTCCAAAAGCATTTTCAACCCCAAAAAGCAACCTATTTACATTATCATTCCTTTGTAGTTGAAATCTAATTTTAAGACCATACAAAACTTTATCATAATCGCAAAATCCAAATATACCTTTAAGAGGTACTGCTACGGTAAAACTATTCACTGCTTTTGTTTCATCATTATACATTGACTTCCTTTGACTATAACCAGGGTCTGCGTTTGTACCCGTTGACATATCAGGAATAAAACCTTCAACAGCTCCCTTACCCATTCTATCACTAAACGAATATAGTGTAAATTTCATCATTTCAGATGTAGCAGAGACATAATCAACCGCTTCAACCTCTTGTGTTCCAATATACAGGCGGACACTGTCAAACATTTTCCAGAAGAAATCATTTACGAGTGTAGCATTAGTATTATTTGCAGCCTTAGTGAATTTAAATTTACACAGCAAGAAACTATCAGCTATATTCAAGTAAGTTTGTTGATTATTTATTTCAAAACTTTTTGTTCCATTTGAATTCCAGTCTGTTCCTGTTATAGCATTTACCTTAAAATAGTCTTCCTTTTTAGTGGAGTTTGAAATGATAATCGTATCATCCAAATCATAGATACTATCAATCGCTTCCATACTTGTATTTATATAGCATTAAAATTGTTGAAACCCTGACCCAAGTATTTTAATGATTTTTTGTCGTTCTTGTGAAGATAGTTGAGTTTTACCTTTTTTTATTTCTTTGATTGCTTGTAATTTATGAGACTCCTTTTGAGCATCTTTTATACTCTTTATAGCACCCGCAACGGAGCCCACGGCAGAAGCAGTTGAACCAATTAGGTCTTTATGTTTAAGGATGGTTGAACCAATACCCATTAGAGTATCAATTATCCCATCTCCTTTATTTCGAAATTGATGACCTACACCTCGTTGTCTCTTAGGTTTATAGTATCCTCTACCCACATACCTTGTATAGTCTGGTGAAAGGAACATGCCCTCCCCTGTAATTATTTTATATTTTCCCAACTCGTGTTTTCTCACAATAACCATTATTTATTTATTGAAAAACTTCACGTAGGTGAATTCTGATGGATATAATTTCATCATTAAAAGATATCATACGATTATCTTGGTCGGTTATCCTAAAATTTACTCTGTATATGGTTTTTCCTGACACAGGTAAATAGACAAGATTTTTTGGTTCCATATTAAATTTATAACCAATCGGGGTTGAGTATGCACTGAATGAAAATATTGTATTTGTTCTTATTCCATCGTTATAAGCACCATCAATCAAATCACAATGAATTAATACTGAATTTATACCGGAGGATATTTGGATAACATTATCACTGTAAAACGTCCCATTATTTTCAATCTTTTTTGAAGAGAAACCCAATAGCTCTCTAAACGAATTTTCAATCGTGAAATCAACTTTATAATTATTTTTAAGTTTAATAGTTGATTTTGAAGTGTGTTTTTGAATATCTATTACAATATTTTTTGGTTCATCACCTTTTTCTTTCATAAGGCGAGAGACTTCTGAAGATATTTGAGAAATCTCGTAAGCTCCAGGTGAAACGGTTATAGTTTTATATCCACTTCCTGGATTATAACTAAACTTGTTATTTTTCTCTGTGATATTAAACAAGGTATTATAAGTTTCCATCGACAATAAAGATGCCTCATATGAGGTAAGGGGGTCAAGTTGTAGTGGGTAAGGGAATGAAGCTGTGTAATCGCTCGTTGTGAAATTAAAACGAAGAATTGTGCTTCTCATCTTATTTAATATCTAATAAAATATCTTTGTATTGACATTTATTAATTATTTTCATATTCATCAACTGATCTAAAATGGCTGAGGATTCATTAAAACAATTGTTGTTTCCAGCCTTCTTACTACCTAACAACAATAATAGCCTATTAACTAATTGTGATGGGTCATTTGGAAGAAAACTAACACCCGAACCAAGCTTACTTAAAGCATCAATAATATGTTTCTCCTTCTCATTCTTCTTACTTTTACCAGCAACAGAAACTCCATAATCAAGTGCATTTAACAACTCAATATATACCCTATCTTCCTCTCTTTCCATATCAAGTGGTTCCTCAAAATATTTTGAACCGCTGAATCCGGGGTTTGTTAGAAGAAACATTAATCTTGGAGTTAATTTAACATTTGGTTGAGTAGAACTCAAGAACATCAATTCATCATTAAATATCAATACCTTTTCTTTCACAAGATGAAACACTGCTGGTTCTTCTGTTGGAATGAGACCTGCTCTGGTTTTTGAATCTGCCAAATATTCATTGTTTTGAAGAGCTTCCACTACATAATTAGGGGGTTGATTTACCTCCTCAAGTTTCTGAAATAATTCTTCATCATTATATTCTAATTTTCCAAGTTCTTGTTTTGTTATCTGACTAAAATCTTTGAGCATTTGAAGTTTTTTCGGAGTAAATTCTACCGTGGGGGCTGCAGATGAGTGTTGAGTTTTCAAAAGTGGTTTAAAGAATTTCTCTTGTTTTCTTTCAAAGGCTTCTTCACCAGTTAGTTTCTGTCTCCGTTTCTTCTTTATCTCTTCCTGTTGTTTAACAACTTTTGAAACCAACTCTTGATGTTCTTTAAACTTTCTTGCTCTTTCGTCGGTATTCATTTTCTGTATTTATTTATTGAAAAATATCATTTAGTATCTCATCTTGTTTCACAACAATATATTTATATTTTCCAATCGTGTGTTTCATAGAATTTTCAAATTCCTTCTTACTACATAATGTAGAACAATTATCTCTCCAAAAATTATTTACATCTATTGAATTTAACTTAAATAAAATAAAAGTATTAGCATTGTTTCTTATTGAGCGTCGAGGGAGTTGAAAATATGACTGACTAAGATAAATACAATTACAAGAAGAATGTCTCCCTCTTGTATAGTAGCTATCCATTACTGTTTGGTTTCTCTCATTAACACAATCATCAAAGATGACGAGGTTCTTTTTTGATTTATCTAAATCTTGAGGTGAAGGTATATCATCCGTATTATCACTGAGAATACAAGTTATGGGTTTTGGTTTCGATTTTGATTTCTGTGTATCACAAAATAATTGTATTATATCTTCAATATTATAATCATTTAGTTTGTTTTGAAGTTTAAATAAACCGATAATGTCTTCCTTTTTAAGACCCGCATTAAAACCCTGTGAGAGTAGTTGATACTCGGGTTGAAAACTTGACTTTGTAAAAATTATTAAATTATCATAATCTAAAAAATTAGGACCAAGGAGCATCTTTAAAAGTAAACATGTTTTTCCACATCCGCTTGAACCAACTATTAGACATCTCAATGAATTTGGAATGTTTTTATGGTTATTAAATTTTATCTTATTTTCCCAAACGGGTAAAAAATCATTCATTTATATATTTGGAAAACAAGTCATCTAACTTTTTTTGAGCTATTTTAGAAACTCTATATTTTATCCTGAGTTCGGGTTTAATTTCAAAATAATTCATTATTTTATTTATATAGTATCTTGTATTAACATTTCCATTAAAATTATTTTGAATAATAAATATCATTAAACCCTTATACATTTCCTCAATACAAATAGTCTCTTCCCTTGAAAGAAATGGTGTATTATCATCACAATACTTAACATTCATCTCTCTTATTAATCTTGTAAAGTAATTCATTTTTGGTTCTAATTTAAAAGAGTTATATATTTTTTTATATTTTTTATTATCATTAATTAAAATTAAATCACAGAAAATACATTGTTTATATGAACCCTCATTATTAAGCCCTATTCTATCACAAGCCGGACAATTCTCTAATATATCATATGGAGAGTCTGGAAATTCTAAATATCCTTCAGAACTTATCATATTTATATGGTAAATTTTTACTTAAACTAAACGCAAGTTTATTCATTAATAAATACAATGTTTCAAAGCACAAAAGACAAATTTCAATCAATCTCTACTTCAGTGAAAGATATAGAAAAATATGTCAAAGATGTTAAATTGAACAAAGATAAATATGGGAATTTTTGGGTAAAACCAGTTATGGAAAATAACATGAGCCCCTCTATTTCATTTAAAGGAAGAGCTCTAACTATACCTGGAAAGACATCCATTAAAGTAAATCTAACAAAAGTTTCTCCTCTACTCCTGGCAATTTATTCAAAGCTTGAAAAAGTGATTGACCACGATACTTTGAAAAAGAATGATAAGACCATTAATAATTCTAGAGGAGACATTTGTATTTTCTTTAATAATCCAAAGGGTGTAGATCTAAGTAAAATGAATGATGTTAATATTTCTGGTGAAATGTCATTTCGTTCTATGATAGTTAGAGATTATTTAAAGATAACTTTTGATATAAAAATTGTAGAGATTGAATCTGTTAATGAAAGAAAGTATATAGATATTGATGGGAATATTTTTCTTGCTAATTAAATATGAGTCAATACAGCAGTGAAGATTTTACTATTTCATTGAACTTGGACGATGGTGATGATAGTATTTCATTGAACTCGGACGATGGTGATGATAGTATTTCATTGAACACAGATGATAGTTATGATACTAATAGTTTGTGCTCAAATGATAGTTATGAGAGTAGCTTTATTGATGACTCTGAGTATGATTCTGAGTATTCATGTGATAGTTATGACTTAGATGATTCTGAGTGAAAAAGTGTTTTAGTTTAAGCACAGCGATATATATAAAACGGAGCTGTAAAGCTCAAAAGTGTTTTATTTTAAGCACAGCGATATATATAAAACACCACGTTTTCTCACGCTATAAATATGGTTTATTGTGATACTTGCGAGAAGGAAGTAAAATATTATAAACAACATATTCTCACCGCAAAACATACATACAACATTCTTAACAAACTTTCCCCTCTTCCACCTAAAACAAAACATTGTAAGGTCTGTAAAACAACCATCCTCAAGAAGGGGTTTAAAGCCCATCTTAAAACTAACAAACACTTGTCAAAATTGTTTACTATTAAAAATACTGATGGTGCTTTCAAAAGACATATCAGGATTCGAATCTTTAACTTCAAACCTCCCGAACCAAAGTCTATAGTTGATGCTGTTGAAATAGTCAAACCTGCTGTTCAAACATTGATTGAAAAAACACTGAAAGAAATGAAACCACTTAAATTTTATATGGGGGTAAAATTAGAAATGACAAAGGATAAAGGAGTTATAGATACACCATACATGAGAACTGAGCCACACTTTATATCTTCATATCAAGATTTTAAAACATCAGGAGTCTATGATGAACTTATTAAACAAGAGCAAGATGTGGATAATTCAATCGTAGGAAGTGGATTCAATATAGGAAAAATTATTTACATAGACATTCATATTCTTAAATCAGATCCTCTAAAAGCTTCTTCTTACATTGATTTACCCAGTGTTATCAAAAATAGAAAAGCAGTTATCAATATCAAAAATAAAGACAATAAATGTTTTCTCTGGTCTATTTTAGCACACTTACATCCTCCACATTTTCATGATGAAAGAGTATCTCATTATAAAAAATATGAGAATACATTAAATACGAAAGATCTAAAGTTTCCGATGACTTTAAATGATATTCCTAAATTTGAAAAGATGAATAATTTATCAGTTAATGTTTATGGTCTAACAGAAACAAACAACATTCAGGTTTTAAAGCTTTCTGACAATTGTAAACAAACTCATATTAATCTTCTATATTTTAATTCAGAGGAAAATTCACATTATACATACATCAAAGATATTGCTAAATTAATAAAACCACAAGTATGTAAAAGAACAAATAAAATATATATTTGTATGCGTTGTCTTAACTTCTTCCATACACAAGAAAGATTAGATAAACATTCAAATTATTGTGGTGAACATAAATCAACGGTAATCAACATGCCTAAAAAAGACTCAAAGATCACATTCAAAGATGAAAAGAAAACAATAAAACATCCATTTGTTATATATGCTGATTTTGAAAGTATTTTAGAAAAAATTGATACTGCTTCTCCAGATCCAAAAGAATCATACACAAATAAATATCAAAAACATACTCCTTGTGGTTTTTGTTATTATATCAAATCATCCGTTGGTGATAAATATAACAAGTTAGAGATGTATAGAGGCTCAAATACCCCAGAGGAGTTTGTGAAACGACTAGAAAAAGACTGTGTTCGATTAACCAAGATAATGAGAGAAACCAATAAACCAATGTCCTTAACAAGTAAAGAAAAAAGGGAATTTATAAAAAACAATGTCTGTCATATTTGTGAGGAGAAAATTGGTAAAGGTCTAAAGGTTAGAGACCATTGTCATCTCACTGGTAAATATAGAGGTCCGGCTCATCAAAGTTGTAATATTAATTATCAACTCCCCTCTTTCATTCCTGTCTTTCTTCATAACAACGCTCATTATGATACACATCTATTTATCAAGGAACTCTCAAAGACTTCTGGAAGTATCTCAGCAATTCCAAACACGGATCAGAAATACATTTCATTCACAAAAACAATTCACACATCTCCTATTACTCATATCAGATTTCTTGATACATTTAAATTCATGGCAAGTCCATTGGCTAACTTGGTTCAAAATCTAAAAGAGTTTCCATGTCTTTCAGAGTATTTTTTAGATAAAGATTTTCAAACACAAAAGGGAATTTACCCCTATGACTATATGGACTCATTTGAGAGATTCAATGAAACACAACTTCCTTTAAAAGAAAATTTCTATAACAAATTAAATAATAGTCATATATCTGATAAAGATTATGTACACGCACAAAATGTTTGGAAAAAATATAACATTAAGAATCTTGGTGAGTATCACGATTTGTACCTCAAAACTGATGTGCTTTTGTTGGCTGATGTGTTTGAGGCTTTCAGAACAATCTGTCATTCTGGATATGGATTGGATCCTGCTCACTATTACACTGCTCCTGGATTGGCTTGGAGCGCGATGTTAAAAATGACAAAACAAGCTTTGGATTTGATAACCGATGTTGATATGCTTTTGATGATTGAAAAGGCAAAGAGAGGAGGAATTTCACAAGTCTGTTCAAAGAGATATGCTAAAGCAAATAACAAGTACATTCCAAATTATGATCCATCGGTAGAGAGCTCCTACTTGATGTATTATGATGCGAACAACCTGTATGGCTGGGCAATGTCTCAGGCTCTTCCTTATGGAAAACTTAGATGGGTAAAGGAAAAAGATTACAAAAAGGTTTTACAAGATGTATGTATCTCTACACAAAAAGAATTGGATGATTCAAAGGTTGGTTATTATTTTGAGGTCGATTTGAAATATCCAGAGGAACTTCATAACCTACACAAAGATCTCCCATTTGCTTGTGAAAAGGAAAGTCCAAAGAAGGAGTGGTTAAGTGATTATCAACAATCATTTAATATAGATGAATCAACAGAAAAATTACTTACTACATTATATAACAAGAAAAATTATGTTCTACACCAAAGAAATTTGCGACAATATTTATCAAAAGGTCTAAGAGTAGAGAAGATCCATAGGGTTCTAAAGTTCAATCAAAGTCATTGGTTGAAGGGGTACATTGATTTTAATACACAAAGAAGAACAGAGTCAAAAACAGATTTTGAGAAAGACTTTTATAAATTGATGAATAATGCGGTCTTTGGTAAGACCATGGAGAATGTGAGGAAAAGACAAAATATCAGACTATCAACATCTTGGGAACAAGCATCAAAATTAATTAATAGACCGAGTTTTACTAGAGCTGAGGTCTTTACTGAGAACTTTTGTGCGATCCATTTGATTAAAGAGAGTATTGAAATGAACAAACCTATTTATATTGGAACATCAATTCTTGATTTATCAAAGTCATTAATGTATGATTACTTTTATAATAACTTGAGGAAGAAATATCAAAATGATGTTAATCTACTTTATATGGATACAGATAGTTTTATTTTGCAAATTAATACTGATGATGTTTATTCAGACATGAAAAAGGACATTAATATCTATGACACTAGTAATTACAATCCAGAGAGTGAGTTGTTCTCTTCTAAAAATAAAAAGGTGATTGGAAAGTTTAAGGATGAATTAGGAGGAAATGTCATGAGTGAATTTGTGGGATTGAGGTCTAAGGCTTATGCTTATAAATACATTGTGAATAACGTTGAAAAAACTGATAAGAAGTTAAAAGGCATAAAGAAAAATGTCATTAAAGAAACAATAAACTTTAAGGATTATTATAACTGTTTAACAACAAAGAAAGAAGAGTTTAGAAAGATTAATGGAATAAGAAGTTATAAACATAGATTATATTCAGAAGAGGTGAATAAGAAAGCATTGGGGGCTTTTGATGATAAGAGGTTTATTTTAGAAAATGGAATTGATAGTCTCCCTTATGGTTATATAAGTATATAAGTGATAAGTTAAAAAGGGGGGTTAGGGATTTTAACGGGCTACCGCCGCCTTTTTACTATTATATAAATGATAGAACCAAGTACCAACCAGACTAAAGAGTGGAGGTGTAATCAACCTTGGTATATAAATGGTAAACATAACGAATGTGAAAAATATCAAATAGGTATAATTGAAAAGACAACTGGTAAAAAAATTTACAAAACAAATAAGAGAATTAATTTAAATACCGGTGAATTGGGTAAAAAAGATGGAAATATTTTTGAGTGGACGGAAAACTTTGATGGTTGCCAGGAAAATATATACTTTAATTTAAAAATGGTATGTGGCACTGGAGGTGCTCAAACAAGAACATTGAGGGAGGTTTACCATTTTATCTTAGCTCAGTTAAAATATCTTGAGAAAGAACCAAACTCAAACATATTTTTTGTTAATGTATTAGACGGTGAGGAGAGTTGTAGGAGAATTAAATTATTTCCCACACATAAACAAATATTTGTAGGGTCGTTGTTTGAGTGGGCCAAAGATGATTCACCAGATGATATTAAGAGTAAAAGGTTAAAAGGTCCATAAGGTCAGAAGGATCACAGGTTCACACAGAAGGACCATTGTTTAAGTGGTCTAATGAATAAGGATAACATGTCAAAAGGTGAGAAGGTTCGTAAAGAACAGGGTGAGAGAAATAGAGGTGTTTAGGGGCAATGAGGGAGGGGAAAAATTAACATGTAAGTCAATGGGAAAATGAGAGTGTCCCAGAAGCAACATATATACACTACTTGTGTTAGTGTTGAAAAACCACTTTTCGCACTTGTGTTTGTGTTGAAAAACCACTTTTCGCACTTGTGTTAGTGTTGAAAAACTACTTTTCGCACTTGTGTTAGTGTTGAAAAACCACTTTTTGCACTTGTGATAGTGTTGAAAAACCACTTTTTGCACTTGTGTTAGTGTTGAAAAACCACTTTTCGCACTTGTGTTAGTGTTGAAAAACCACTTTTCGCACTTGTGTTAGTGTTGAAAAACCACTTTTCGCACTTGTGTTAGTGTTGAAAAACCACTTTTCGCACTTGTGTTAGTGTTGAAAAACCACTTTTCTCACTTGTGCTAGTGTTGAAAAACCACTTTTCGCACTTGTGTTGGTGCAGGAAACCACTTTTGCACTTGTATTAGTGTGGAAAAAACACTTTTTGCACTTGTGATAGTGTTGAAAAACCACTTTTCGCACTTGTGTTAATGTTGAAAAACCACTTTTCGCACTTGTGTTTGTGTTGAAAAACCACTTTTCGCACTTGTGTTAGTGTTGAAAAACCACTTTTCGCACTTGTGTTAGTGTTGAAAAACCACTTTTCGCACCAGTGTTAGTGTTGAAAAACCACTTTTCGCACTTGTGTTGGTGCAGGAAACCACTTTTGCACTTGTATTAGTGTGGAAAAAACACTTTTTGCACTTGTGATAGTGTTGAAAAACCACTTTTCGCACTTGTGTTAGTGTTGAAAAACCACTTTTCGCACTTGTGTTGGTGCAGGAAACCACTTTTGCACTTGTATTAGTGTGGAAAAACCACTTTTCGCACTTGTGTTAGTGTTGAAAAACCACTTTTCGCACTTGTGTTAGTGTTGAAAAACCACTTTTCGCACTTGTGTTGGTGCAGGAAACCACTTTTGCACTTGTATTAGTGTGGAAAAAACACTTTTTGCACTTGTGATAGTGTTGAAAAACCAATTTTCGCACTTGTGTTAGTGTTGAAAAACCACTTTTCGCACTTGTATTAGTGTTGAAAAACCACTTTTCGCATTTGTATTAGTGTTGAAAAACCACTTTTCGCATTTGTGTTAGTGTTGAAAAACCACTTTTCGCACTTGTGT
Source organism: Myxine glutinosa (assembly GCF_964187855.1). Taxonomy (NCBI): domain Eukaryota; kingdom Metazoa; phylum Chordata; class Myxini; order Myxiniformes; family Myxinidae; genus Myxine; species Myxine glutinosa. The sequence goes on from NW_027617463.1 coordinate 45,931, forward strand.
TAGTGTTGAAAAACCACTTTTCGCACTTGTGTTAGTGTTGAAAAACCACTTTTCGCACTTGTGTTAGTGTTGAAAAACCACTTTTCGCACTTGTGTTAGTGTTGAAAAACCACTTTTCGCATTTGTGTTAGTGTTGAAAAACCACTTTTCGCACTTGTGTTAGTGTTGAAAAACCACTTTTCGCACTTGTTTTAGTGTTGAAAAACCACATTTCGCACTTGTGTTAGTGTTGAAAAACCACTTTTCGCACTTGTGTTGGTGCAGGAAACCACTTTTGCACTTGTATTAGTGTGGAAAAAACACCTTTTGCACTTGTGATAGTGTTGAAAAACCACTTTTCGCACTTGTGTTAGTGTTGAAAAACCACTTTTCGCACTTGTGTTGGTGCAGGAAACCACTTTTGCTCTTGTATTAGTGTGGAAAAACCACTTCTCGCACTTGTGTTAGTGTTGAAAAACCACTTTTCGCACTTGTGTTAGTGTTGAAAAACCACTTTTCGCACTTGTGTTGGTGCAGGAAACCACTTTTGCACTTGTATTAGAGTGGAAAAAACACTTTTTGCACTTGTGATAGTGTTGAAAAACCACTTTTCGCACTTGTGTTAGTGTCGAAAAACCACTTTTCGCACTTGTGTTAGTGTTGAAAAACCACTTTTCGCACTTGTGTTAGTGTTGAAAAACCACTTTTCGCACTGGTGTTAGTGTTGAAAAACCACTTTTCACACTTGTGTTGGTGCAGGAAACCACTTTTGCACTTGTATTAATGTGGAAAAACCACTTTTCGCACTTGTGTTAGTGTTGAAAAACCACTTTTCGCACTTGTGTTAGTGTTGAAAAACCACTTTTCGCACTTGTGTTAGTGTTGAAAAACCACTTTTCGCACTTGTGTTGGTGCAGGAAACCACTTTTGCACTTGTATTAGTGTGGAAAAAACACTTTTTGCACTTGTGATAGTGTTGAAAAACCACTTTTCGCACTTGTGTTAGTGTTGAAAAACAACTTTTCGCACTTGTGTTGGTGCAGGAAACCACTTTTACACTTGTATTAGTGTGGAAAAACCACTTTTCGCACTTGTGTTAGTGTTGAAAAACCACTTTTCGCACTTGTGTTGGTGCAGGAAACCACTTTTACACTTGTATTAGTGTGGAAAACCACTTTTCGCACTTGTTTTAGTGTTGAAAAACCACTTTTCGCACTTGTGTTAGTGTTGAAAAACCACTTTTCGCACTTGTGTTAGTGTTGAAAAACCACTTTTCGCACTTGTGTTGGTGCAGGAAACCACTTTTGCACTTGTATTAGTGTGGAAAAAACACTTTTTGCACTTGTGATAGTGTTCAAAAACCACTTTTCGCACTTGGGTTAGTTTTGAAAAACCACTTTTCGCACTTGTGTTGGTGCAGGAAACCACTTTTGCACTTGTATTAGTGTGGAAAAAACCACTTTTCGCACTTGTGGTAGTGTTGAAAAACCACTTTTCGCATTTGTGTTAGTGTTGAAAAACCACTTTTCGCACTTGTGTTGGTGCAGGAAACCACTTTTGCACTTGTATTAGTGTGGAAAAAACACTTTTTGCACTTGTGATAGTGTTGAAAAACCACTTTTTGCACTTATCTTAGTGTTGAAAAACCACTTTTCGCACTTGTGTTAGTGTTGAAAAACCACTTTTCGCATTTGTGTTAGTGTTGAAAAACCACTTTTCGCACTTGTTTTAGTGTTGAAAAACCACTTTTCGCACTTGTGTTAGTGTTGAAAAACCACTTTTCGCACTTGTGTTAGTGTTTAAAAACCACTTTTCACACTTGTGTTAGTGTTGAAAAACCACTTTTCGCACTTGTGTTAGTGTTGAAAAACCACTTTTCGCACTTGTGTTGGTGCAGGAAACCACTTTTGCACTTGTATTAGTGTGGAAAAAACACTTTTTGCACTTGTGGTAGTGTTGAAAAACCACTTTTCGCACTTGTGTTAGTGTTGAAAAACCACTTTTCGCACTTGTGTTGGTGCAGGAAACCACTTTTGCACTTGTATTAGTGTGGAAAAACCACTTTTTGCACTTGTGTTAGTGTTGAAAAACCACTTTTCGTACTTGTGTTAGTGTTGAAAAAACACTTTTCGCACTTGTGTTGGTGCAGGAAACCACTTTTGCACTTGTATTAGTGTGGAAAAAACACTTTTTGCACTTGTGATAGTGTTGAAAAATCACTTTTTGCACTTGTGTTAGTGTTGAAAAACCACTTTTCGCACTTGTGTTTGTGTTGAAAAACCACTTTTCGCACTTGTGTTAGTGTTGAAAAACCACTTTTCGCACTTGTGTTAGTGTTGAAAAACCACTTTTCGCACTTGTGTTAGTGTTGAAAAACCACTTTTCACACTTGTGTTAGTGTTGAAAAACCACTTTTCGCACTTGTGTTGGTGCAGGAAACCACTTTTGCACTTGTATTAGTGTGGAAAAAACACTTTTTGCACTTGTGATAGTGTTGAAAAACCACTTTTCGCACTTGTGTTAGTGTTGAAAAACCACTTTTCGCACTTGTGTTAGTGTTGAAAAACCACTTTTCGCACTTGTGTTGGTGCAGGAAACCTCTTTTGCACTTGTATTAGTGTGGAAAAAACACTTTTTGCACTTGTGATAGTGTTGAAAAACCACTTTTCGCACTTGTGTTAGTGTTGAAAAACCACTTTTCGCACTTGTGTTGGTGCAGGAAACCACTTTTGCACTTGTATTAGTGTGGAAAAACCACTTTTCGCACTTGTGTTAGTGTTGAAAAACCACATTTCGCACTTGTGTTAGTGTTGAAAAACCACTTTTCGCACTTGTGTTAGTGTTGAAAAACCACTTTTCGCACTTGTGTTAGTGTTGAAAAACCACTTTTCGCACTTGTGTTAGTGTTGAAAAACCACTTTTTGCACTTGTGATAGTGTTGAAAAATCACTTTTTGCACTTGTGTTAGTGTTGAAAAACCACTTTTCGCACTTGTGTTAGTGTTGAAAAACCACTTTTCGCACTTGTGTTAGTGTTGAAAAACCACTTTTCGCACTTGTGTTAGTGTTGAAAAACCACTTTTCGCACTTGTGTTAGTGTTGAAAAACCACTTTTCGCACTTGTGTTAGTGTTGAAAAACCACTTTTCGCACTTGAGTTGGTGCAGGAAACCACTTTTGCACTTGTATTAGTGTGGAAAAAACACTTTTTGCACTTGTGATAGTGTTGAAAAACCACTTTTCGCACTTGCGTTAATGTTGAAAAACCACTTTTCGCACTTGTGTTAGTGTTGAAAAACCACTTTTCGTACTTGTGTTGGTGCAGGAAACCACTTTTGCACTTGTATTAGTGTGGAAATACCACTTATCGCACTTGTGTTAGTGTTGAAAAACCACTTTTCGCACTTGTGTTAGTGTTGAAAAACCACTTTTCACACTTGTGTTGGTGCAGGAAACCACTTTTGCACTTGTATTAGTGTGGAAAAAACACCTTTTGCACTTGTGATAGTGTTGAAAAACCACTTTTCGCACTTGTGTTAGTGTTGAAAAACCACTTTTTGCACTTGTGTTGGTGCAGGAAACCACTTTTGCTCTTGTATTAGTGTGGAAAAACCACTTCTCGCACTTGTGTTAGTGTTGAAAAACCACTTTTCACACTTGTGTTAGTGTTGAAAAACCACTTTTCGCACTTGTGTTAGTGTTGAAAAACCACTTTTTGCACTTGTGTTGGTGCAGGAAACCACTTTTGCACTTGTATTAGAGTGGAAAAAACACTTTTTGCACTTGTGATAGTGTTGAAAAACCACTTTTCGCACTTGTGTTAGTGTCGAAAAACCACTTTTCGCACTTGTGTTAGTGTTGAAAAACCACTTTTCGCACTTGTGTTAGTGTTGAAAAACCACTTTTCGCACTGGTGTTAGTGTTGAAAAACCACTTTTCGCACTTGTGTTGGTGCAGGAAACCACTTTTGCACTTGTATTAATGTGGAAAAACCACTTTTCGCACTTGTGTTAGTGTTGAAAAACCACTTTTCGCACTTGTGTTAGTGTTGAAAAACCACTTTTCGCACTTGTGTTAGTGTTGAAAAACCACTTTTCGCACTTGTGTTGGTGCAGGAAACCACTTTTGCACTTGTATTAGTGTGGAAAAAACACTTTTTGCACTTGTGATAGTGTTGAAAAACCACTTTTCGCACTTGTGTTAGTGTTGAAAAACAACTTTTCGCACTTGTGTTGGTGCAGGAAACCACTTTTACACTTGTATTAGTGTGGAAAAACCACTTTTCGCACTTGTGTTAGTGTTGAAAAACCACTTTTTGCACTTGTGTTAGTGTTGAAAAACCACTTTTCGCACTTGTGTTAGTGTTGAAAAACCACTTTTCGCACTTGTGTTGGTGCAGGAAACCACTTTTGCACTTGTATTAGTGTGGAAAAAACACTTTTTGCACTTGTGATAGTGTTGAAAAACCACTTTTCGCACTTGCGTTAGTGTTGAAAAACCACTTTTCGCACTTGTGTTAGTGTTGAAAAACCACTTTTTGCACTTGTGATAGTGTTGAAAAACCACTTTTTGCACTTGTGTTAGTGTTGAAAAACCACTTTTCGCACTTGTGTTAGTGTTGAAAAACCACTTTTCGCACTTGTGTTAGTGTTGAAAAACCACTTTTCGCACTTGTGTTGGTGCAGGAAACCACTTTTGCACTTGTATTAGTGTGGAAAAAACCCTTTTTGCACTTGTGATAGTGTTGAAAAACCAATTTTCGCACTTGTGTTAGTGTTGAAAAACCACTTTTCACACTTGTGTTATTGTTGAAAAACCACTTTTCGCACTTGTGTTAGTGTTGAAAAACCACTTTTCGCACTGGTGTTGTTGAAAAACCACTTTTCGCACTTGTGTTGGTGCAGGAAACCACTTTTGCACTTGTATTAGTGTGGAAAAAACACTTTTTGCACTTGTGATAGTGTTGAAAAACCACTTTTCGCACTTGTGTTAGTGTTGAAAAACCACTTTTTGCACTTGTGATAGTGTTGAAAAACCACTTTTTGCACTTGTGTTAGTGTTGAAAAACCACTTTTCGCACTTGTGTTAGTGTTGAAAAACCACTTTTCGCACTTGTGTTAGTGTTGAAAAACCACTTTTCGCACTTGTGTTGGTCCAGGAAACCACTTTTGCACTTGTATTAGTGTGGGAAAAACCCTTTTTGCACTTGTGATAGTGTTGAAAAACCACTTTTCGCACTTGTGTTAGTGTTGAAAAACCACTTTTCACACTTGTGTTATTGTTGAAAAACCACTTTTCGTACTTGTGTTAGTGTTGAAAAACCACTTTTCGCACTGGTGTTGTTGAAAAACCACTTTTCGCACTTGTGTTGGTGCAGGAAACCACTTTTGCACTTGTATTAGTGTGGAAAAACCACTTTTCGCACTTGTGTTAGTGTTGAAAAACCACTTTTCGCACTTGTGTTAGTGTTGAAAAACCACTTTTCGCACTTGTGTTGGTGCAGGAAACCACTTTTGCACTTGTATTAGTGTGGAAAAACCATTTTTCGCACTTGTATTAGTGTTGAAAACCACTTTACGCACTTGTGTTAGTGTTGAAAAACCACTTTTCGCACTGTGTTGGTGCAGGAAAGCACTTTTGCACTTGTATTAGTGTGGAAAAACCACTTTTTGCATTTATGTTAGTGTTGAAAAACCACTTTTCGCACTTGTGTTAGTGTTGAAAAACCACTTTTCGCACTTGTGTTGGTGCAGGAAACCACTTTTGCACTTGTATTAGTGTCGAAAAAACACTTTTTGCACTTGTGATAGTGTTGAAAAACCACTTTTCGCACTTGTGTTAGTGTTGAAAAACCACTTTTCGCACTTGTGTTGGTGCAGGAAACCACCTTTGCACTTGTATTAGTGTGGAAAAACCACTTTTCGCACTTGTGTTAGTGTTGAAAAACCACTTTACGCACTTGTGTTAGTGTTGAAAAACCACTTTTCGCACTTGTGTTGGTGCAGGAAACCACTTTTGCACTTGTATTAGTGTGGAAAAAACCCTTTTTGCACTTGTGATAGTGTTGAAAAACCACTTTTCGCACTTGTGTTAGTGTTGAAAAACCACTTTTCACACTTGTGTTATTGTTGAAAAACCACTTTTCGCACTTGTGTTAGTGTTGAAAAACCACTTTTCGCACTGGTGTTGTTGAAAAACCACTTTTTGCACTTGTGTTGGTGCAGGAAACCACTTTTGCACTTGTATTAGTGTGGAAAAACCATTTTTCGCACTTGTGTTAGTGTTGAAAAACCACTTTACGCACTTGTGTTAGTGTTGAAAAACCACTTTTCGCACTGTGTTGGTGCAGGAAAGCACTTTTGCACTTGTATTAGTGTGGAAAAACCACTTTTTGCATTTGTGTTAGTGTTGAAAAACCACTTTTCGCACTTGTGTTAGTGTTGAAAAACCACTTTTCGCACTTGTGTTGGTGCAGGAAACCACTTTTGCACTTGTATTATTGTCGAAAAAACACTTTTTGCACTTGTGATAGTGTTGAAAAACCACTTTTCGCACTTGTGTTAGTGTTGAAAAACCACTTTTCGCACTTGTGTTGGTGCAGGAAACCACTTTTGCACTTGTATTAGTGTGGAAAAACCACTTTTCGCACTTGTGTTAGTGTTGAAAAACCACTTTACGCACTTGTGTTAGTGTTGAAAAACCACTTTTCGCACTTGTGTTGGTGCAGGAAACCACTTTTGCACTTGTATTGGTGTGGAAAAAACACTTTTTGCACTTGTGATAGTGTTGAAAAACCACTTTTCGCACTTGTGTTAGTATTGAAAAACCACTTTTCGCACTTGTGTTTGTGTTGAAAAACCACTTTTCGCACTTGTGTTAGTGTTGAAAAACCACTTTTCGCACTTGTGTTAGTGTTGAAAAACCACTTTTCGCACCAGTGTTAGTGTTGAAAAACCACTTTTCGCACTTGTGTTGGTGCAGGAAACCACTTTTGCACTTGTATTAGTGTGGAAAAAACACTTTTTGCACTTGTGATAGTGTTGAAAAACCACTTTTCGCACTTGTGTTAGTGTTGAAAAACCACTTTTCGCACTTGTGTTGGTGCAGGAAACCACTTTTGCACTTGTATTATTGTGGAAAAACCACTTTTTGCACTTGTGATAGTGTTGAAAAACCACTTTTCGCACTTGTGTTAGTGTTGAAAAACCACTTTTCGCACTTGTGTTGGTGCAGGAAACCACTTTTGCACTTGTATTAGTGTGGAAAAAACACTTTTTGCACTTGTGATAGTGTTGAAAAACCACTTTTCGCACTTGTGTTAGTGTTGAAAAACCACTTTTCGCACTTGTATTAGTGTTGAAAAACCACTTTTCGCATTTGTGTTAGTGTTGAAAAACCACTTTTCGCACTTGTGTTAGTGTTGAAAAACCACTTTTCGCACTTGTGTTAGTGTTGAAAAACCACTTTTCGCACTTGTGTTAGTGTTGAAAAACCACTTTTCGCACTTGTGTTAGTGTTGAAAAACCACTTTTCGCACTTGTGTTAGTGTTGAAAAACCACTTTTCGCACTTGTTTTAGTGTTGAAAAACCACATTTCGCACTCGTGTTAGTGTTGAAAAACCACTTTTCGCACTTGTGTTGGTGCAGGAAACCACTTTTGCACTTGTATTAGTGTGGAAAAAACACTTTTTGCACTTGTGATATTGTTGAAAAACCACTTTTCGCACTTGTGTTAGTGTTGAAAAACCACTTTTCGCACTTGTGTTGGTGCAGGAAACCACTTTTACACTTGTATTAATGTGGAAAAACCACTTTTCGCACTTGTTTTAGTGTTGAAAAACCACTTTTCGCACTTGTGTTAGTGTTGAAAAACCACTTTTAGCACTTGTGTTAGTGTTGAAAAACCACTTTTCGCACTTGTGTTGGTGCAGGCAACCACTTTTGCACTTGTATTAGTGTGGAAAAAACACTTTTTGCACTTGTGATAGTGTTCAAAAACCACTTTTCGCACTTGGGTTAGTTTTGAAAAACCACTTTTCGCACTTGTGTTGGTGCAGGAAACCACTTTTGCACTTGTATTAGTGTGGAAAAACCACTTCTCGCACTTGTGGTAGTGTTGAAAAACCACTTTTCGCATTTGTGTTAGTGTTGAAAAACCACTTTTCGCACTTGTGTTGGTGCAGGAAACCACTTTTGCACTTGTATTAGTGTGGAAAAAACCACTTTTCGCACTTGTGTTAGTGTTGAAAAACCACTTTTCACACTTGTGTTAGTGTTGAAAAACCACTTTTCGCACTTGTGTTGGTGCAGGAAACCACTTTTGCACTTGTATTAGTGTGGAAAAAACACTTTTTGCAGTTGTTTTAGTGTTGAAAAACCACTTTTCGCACTTGTGTTAGTGTTGAAAAACCACTTTTCGCACTTGTGTTAGTGTTGAAAAACCACTTTTCGCACTTGTTTTAGTGTTGAAAAACCACTTTTTGCACTTGTGTTAGTGTTGAAAAACCACTTTTCGCACTTGTGTTGGTGCAGGAAACCACTTTTACACTTGTATTAGTGTGGAAAACCACTTTTCGCACTTGTTTTAGTGTTGAAAAACCACTTTTCGCACTTGTGTTAGTGTTGAAAAACCACTTTTCGCACTTGTGTTAGTGTTGAAAAACCACTTTTCGCACTTGTGTTGGTGCAGGAAACCACTTTTGCACTTGTATTAGTGTGGAAGAAACACTTTTTGCACTTGTGATAGTGTTCAAAAACCACTTTTCGCACTTGGGTTAGTTTTGAAAAACCACTTTTCGCACTTGTGTTGGTGCAGGAAACCACTTTTGCACTTGTATTAGTGTGGAAAAAACCACTTTTCGCACTTGTGGTAGTGTTGAAAAACCACTTTTCGCATTTGTGTTAGTGTTGAAAAACCACTTTTCGCACTTGTGTTGGTGCAGGAAACCACTTTTGCACTTGTATTAGTGTGGAAAAAACACTTTTTGCACTTGTGATATTGTTGAAAAACCACTTTTTGCACTTATCTTAGTGTTGAAAAACCACTTTTCGCACTTGTGTTAGTGTTGAAAAACCACTTTTCGCATTTGTGTTAGTGTTGAAAAACCACTTTTCGCACTTGTTTTAGTGTTGAAAAACCACTTTTCGCACATGTGTTAGTGTTGAAAAACCACTTTTCGCACTTGTGTTAGTGTTTAAAAACCACTTTTCGCACTTGTGTTAGTGTTGAAAAACCACTTTTCGCATTTGTGTTTGTGTTGAAAAACCACTTTTCGCACTTGTGTTGGTGCAGGAAACCACTTTTGCACTTGTATTAGTGTGGAAAAAACACTTTTTGCACTTGTGGTAGTGTTGAAAAACCACTTTTCGCACTTGTGTTAGTGTTGAAAAACCACTTTTCGCACTTGTGTTGGTGCAGGAAACCACTTTTGCACTTGTATTAGTGTGGAAAAACCACTTTTTGCACTTGTGTTAGTGTTGAAAAACCACTTTTCGCACTTGTGTTAGTGTTGAAAAACCACTTTTCGCACTTGTGTTGGTGCAGGAAACCACTTTTGCACTTTATTAGTGTGGAAAAAACACTTTTTGCACTTGTGATAGTGTTGAAAAATCACTTTTCGCACTTGTGTTAGTGTTGAAAAACCACTTTTCGCACTTGTGTTTGTGTTGAAAAACCACTTTTCGCACTTGTGTTAGTGTTGAAAAACCACTTTTCGCACTTGTGTTAGTGTTGAAAAACCACTTTTCGCACTTGTGTTAGTGTTGAAAAACCACTTTTCACACTTGTGTTAGTGTTGAAAAACCACTTTTCGCACTTGTGTTGGTGCAGGAAACCACTTTTGCACTTGTATTAGTGTGGAAAAAACACTTTTTGCACTTGTGATAGTGTTGAAAAACCACTTTTCGTACTTGTGTTAGTGTTGAAAAACCACTTTTCGCACTTGTGTTAGTGTTGAAAAACCACTTTTCGCACTTGTGTTGGTGCAGGAAACCACTTTTGCACTTGTATTAGTGTGGAAAACCACTTTTTGCACTTGTGTTAGTGTTGAAAAACCACTTTTCGCACTTGTGTTAGTGTTGAAAAACCACTTTTCGCACTTGTGTTGGTGCAGGAAACCACTTTTGCACTTGTATTAGTGTGGAAAAAACACTTTTTGCACTTGTGATAGTGTTGAAAAACCACTTTTCGCACTTGTGTTAGTGTTGAAAAACCACTTTTCGCACTTGTGTTGGTGCAGGAAACCACTTTTGCACTTGTATTAGTGTGGAAAAACCACTTTTCGCACTTGTGTTAGTGTTGAAAAACCACATTTCGCACTTGTGTTAGTGTTGAAAAACCACTTTTCGCACTTGTGTTAGTGTTGAAAAACCACTTTTCGCACTTGTGTTAGTGTTGAAAAACTACTTTTCGCACTTGTGTTAGTGTTGAAAAACCACTTTTTGCACTTGTGATAGTGTTGAAAAACCACTTTTTGCACTTGTGTTAGTGTTGAAAAACCACTTTTCGCACTTGTGTTAGTGTTGTAAAACCACTTTTCGCACTTGTGTTAGTGTTGAAAAACCACTTTTCGCACTTGTGTTAGTGTTGAAAAACCACTTTTCGCACTTGTGTTAGTGTTGAAAAACCACTTTTCGCACTTGTGTTAGTGTTGAAAAACCACTTTTCGCACTTGTGTTGGTGCAGGAAACCACTTTTGCACTTGTATTAGTGTGGAAAAAACACTTTTTGCACTTGTGATAGTGTTGAAAAACCACTTTTCGCACTTGTGTTAATGTTGAAAAACCACTTTTCGCACTTGTGTTTGTGTTGAAAAACCACTTTTCGCACTTGTGTTAGTGTTGAAAAACCACTTTTCGCACTTGTGTTAGTGTTGAAAAACCACTTTTCGCACCAGTGTTAGTGTTGAAAAACCACTTTTCGCACTTGTGTTGGTGCAGGAAACCACTTTTGCACTTGTATTAGTGTGGAAAAAACACTTTTTGCACTTGTGATAGTGTTGAAAAACCACTTTTCGCACTTGTGTTAGTGTTGAAAAACCACTTTTCGCACTTGTGTTGGTGCAGGAAACCACTTTTGCACTTGTATTAGTGTGGAAAAACCACTTTTCGCACTTGTGTTAGTGTTGAAAAACCACTTTTCGCACTTGTGTTAGTGTTGAAAAACCACTTTTCGCACTTGTGTTGGTGCAGGAAACCACTTTTGCACTTGTATTAGTGTGGAAAAAACACTTTTTGCACTTGTGATAGTGTTGAAAAACCACTTTTCGCACTTGTGTTAGTGTTGAAAAACCACTTTTCGCACTTGTATTAGTGTTGAAAAACCACTTTTCGCATTTGTATTAGTGTTGAAAAACCACTTTTCGCATTTGTGTTAGTGTTGAAAAACCACTTTTCGCACTTGTGTTAGTGTTGAAAAACCACTTTTCGCACTTGTGTTAGTGTTGAAAAACCACTTTTCGCACTTGTGTTAGTGTTGAAAAACCACTTTTCGCACTTGTGTTAGTGTTGAAAAACCACTTTTCGCATTTGTGTTAGTGTTGAAAAACCACTTTTCGCACTTGTGTTAGTGTTGAAAAACCACTTTTCGCACTTGTTTTAGTGTTGAAAAACCACATTTCGCACTTGTGTTAGTGTTGAAAAACCACTTTTCGCACTTGTGTTGGTGCAGGAAACCACTTTTGCACTTGTATTAGTGTGGAAAAAACACCTTTTGCACTTGTGATAGTGTTGAAAAACCACTTTTCGCACTTGTGTTAGTGTTGAAAAACCACTTTTCGCACTTGTGTTGGTGCAGGAAACCACTTTTGCTCTTGTATTAGTGTGGAAAAACCACTTCTCGCACTTGTGTTAGTGTTGAAAAACCACTTTTCACACTTGTGTTAGTGTTGAAAAACCACTTTTCGCACTTGTGTTAGTGTTGAAAAACCACTTTTCGCACTTGTGTTGGTGCAGGAAACCACTTTTGCACTTGTATTAGAGTGGAAAAAACACTTTTTGCACTTGTGATAGTGTTGAAAAACCACTTTTCGCACTTGTGTTAGTGTCGAAAAACCACTTTTCGCACTTGTGTTAGTGTTGAAAAACCACTTTTCGCACTTGTGTTAGTGTTGAAAAACCACTTTTCGCACTGGTGTTAGTGTTGAAAAAACACTTTTCACACTTGTGTTGGTGCAGGAAACCACTTTTGCACTTGTATTAATGTGGAAAAACCACTTTTAGCACTTGTGTTAGTGTTGAAAAACCACTTTTCGCACTTGTGTTAGTGTTGAAAAACCACTTTTTGCACTTGTGTTAGTGTTGAAAAACCACTTTTCGCACTTGTGTTGGTGCAGGAAACCACTTTTGCACTTGTATTAGTGTGGAAAAAACACTTTTTGCACTTGTGATAGTGTTGAAAAACCACTTTTCGCACTTGTGTTAGTGTTGAAAAACAACTTTTCGCACTTGTGTTGGTGCAGGAAACCACTTTTACACTTGTATTAGTGTGGAAAAACCACTTTTCGCACTTGTGTTAGTGTTGAAAAACCACTTTTCGCACTTGTGTTGGTGCAGGAAACCACTTTTACACTTGTATTAGTGTGGAAAACCACTTTTCGCACTTGTTTTAGTGTTGAAAAACCACTTTTCGCACTTGTGTTAGTGTTGAAAAACCACTTTTCGCACTTGTGTTAGTGTTGAAAAACCACTTTTCGCACTTGTATTAGTGTGGAAAAAACACTTTTTGCACTTGTGATAGTGTTCAAAAACCACTTTTTGCACTTGGGTTAGTTTTGAAAAACCACTTTTCGCACTTGTGTTGGTGCAGGAAACCACTTTTGCACTTGTATTAGTGTGGAAAAAACCACTTTTCGCACTTGTGGTAGTGTTGAAAAACCACTTTTCGCATTTGTGTTAGTGTTGAAAAACCACTTTTCACACTTGTGTTGGTGCAGGAAACCACTTTTGCACTTGTATTAGTGTGGAAAAAACACTTTTTGCACTTGTGATAGTGTTGAAAAACCACTTTTTGCACTTATCTTAGTGTTGAAAAACCACTTTTCGCGCTTGTGTTAGTGTTGAAAAACCACTTATCGCATTTGTGTTAGTGTTGAAAAACCACTTTTCGCACTTGTTTTAGTGTTGAAAAACCACTTTTCGCACTTGTGTTAGTGTTGAAAAACCACTTTTCGCACTTGTGTTAGTGTTTAAAAACCACTTTTCGCACTTGTGTTAGTGTTGAAAAACCACTTTTCGCACTTGTGTTAGTGTTGAAAAACCACTTTTCGCACTTGTGTTGGTGCAGGAAACCACTTTTGCACTTGTATTAGTGTGGAAAAAACACTTTTTGCACTTGTGGTAGTGTTGAAAAACCACTTTTCGCACTTGTGTTAGTGTTGAAAAACCACTTTTCGCACTTGTGTTGGTGCAGGAAACCACTTTTGCACTTGTATTAGTGTGGAAAAACCACTTTTTGCACTTGTGTTAGTGTTGAAAAACCACTTTTCGCACTTGTGTTAGTGTTGAAAAAACACTTTTCGCACTTGTGTTGGTGCAGGAAACCACTTTTGCACTTGTATTAGTGTGGAAAAAACACTTTTTGCACTTGTGATAGTGTTGAAAAACCACTTTTCGCACTTGTGTTAGTGTTGAAAAACCACTTTTCGCACTTGTGTTAGTGTTGAAAAACCACTTTTCGCACTTGTGTTGGTGCAGGAAACCACTTTTGCACTTGTATTATTGTGGGAAAACCACTTTTCGCACTTGTGTTAGTGTTGAAAAACCACTTTTCGCACTTGTGTTAGTGTTGAAAAACCACTTTTCGCACTTGTGTTGGTGCAGGAAACCACTTTTGCACTTGTATTAGTGTGGAAAAAACACTTTTTGCACTTGTGATAGTGTTGAAAAACCACTTTTCGCACTTGTGTTAGTGTTGAAAAACAACTTTTCGCACTTGTGTTGGTGCAGGAAACCACTTTTACACTTGTATTAGTGTGGAAAAACCACTTTTCGCACTTGTGTTAGTGTTGAAAAACCACTTTTTGCACTTGTGTTAGTGTTGAAAAACCACTTTTCGCACTTGTGTTAGTGTTGAAAAACCACTTTTCGCACTTGTGTTGGTGCAGGAAACCACTTTTGCACTTGTATTAGTGTGGAAAAAACACTTTTTGCACTTGTGATAGTGTTGAAAAACCACTTTTCGCACTTGCGTTAGTGTTGAAAAACCACTTTTCGCACTTGTGTTAGTGTTGAAAAACCACTTTTTGCACTTGTGATAGTGTTGAAAAACCACTTTTTGCACTTGTGTTAGTGTTGAAAAACCACTTTTCGCACTTGTGTTAGTGTTGAAAAACCACTTTTCGCACTTGTGTTAGTGTTGAAAAACCACTTTTCGCACTTGTGTTAGTGTTGAAAAACCACTTTTCGCACTTGTGTTGGTGCAGGAAACCACTTTTGCACTTGTATTAGTGTGGGAAAAACCCTTTTTGCACTTGTGATAGTGTTGAAAAACCACTTTTCGCACTTGTGTTAGTGTTGAAAAACCACTTTTCACACTTGTGTTATTGTTGAAAAACCACTTTTCGTACTTGTGTTAGTGTTGAAAAACCACTTTTCGCACTGGTGTTGTTGAAAAACCACTTTTCGCACTTGTGTTGGTGCAGGAAACCACTTTTGCACTTGTATTAGTGTGGAAAAACCACTTTTCGCACTTGTGTTAGTGTTGAAAAACCACTTTTCGCACTTGTGTTAGTGTTGAAAAACCACTTTTCGCACTTGTGTTGGTGCAGGAAACCACTTTTGCACTTGTATTAGTGTGGAAAAACCATTTTTCGCACTTGTATTAGTGTTGAAAAACCACTTTACGCACTTGTGTTAGTGTTGAAAAACCACTTTTCGCACTGTGTTGGTGCAGGAAAGCACTTTTGCACTTGGATTAGTGTGGAAAAACCACTTTTTGCACTTGTGTTAGTGTTGAAAAACCACTTTTCGCACTTGTGTTAGTGTTGAAAAACCACTTTTCGCACTTGTGTTGGTGCAGGAAACCACTTTTGCACTTGTATTAGTGTGGAAAAACCATTTTTCGCACTTGTATTAGTGTTGAAAAACCACTTTACGCACTTGTGTTAGTGTTGAAAAACCACTTTTCGCACTGTGTTGGTGCAGGAAAGCACTTTTGCACTTGGATTAGTGTGGAAAAACCACTTTTTGCATTTGTGTTAGTGTTGAAAAACCACTTTTCGCACTTGTGTTAGTGTTGAAAAACCACTTTTCGCACTTGTGTTGGTGCAGGAAACCACTTTTGCACTTGTATTAGTGTCGAAAAAACACTTTTTGCACTTGTGTTAGTGTTGAAAAACCACTTTTCGCACTTGTGTTGGTGCAGGAAACCACCTTTGCACTTGTATTAGTGTGGAAAAACCACTTTTCGCACTTGTGTTAGTGTTGAAAAACCACTTTTCGCACTTGTGTTGGTGCAGGAAACCACCTTTGCACTTGTATTAGTGTGGAAAAACCACTTTTCGCACTTGTGTTAGTGTTGAAAAACCACTTTTCGCACTTGTGTTGGTGCAGGAAACCACCTTTGCACTTGTATTAGTGTGGAAAAACCACTTTTCGCACTTGTGTTAGTGTTGAAAAACCACTTTACGCACTTGTGTTAGTGTTGAAAAACCACTTTTCGCACTTGTGTTGGTGCAGGAAACCACTTTTGCACTTGTATTAGTGTGGAAAAAACCCTTTTTGCACTTGTGATAGTGTTGAAAAACCACTTTTCGCACTTGTGTTAGTGTTGAAAAACCACTTTTCACACTTGTGTTATTGTTGAAAAACCACTTTTCGCACTTGTGTTATTGTTGAAAAACCACTTTTCGCACTGGTGTTGTTGAAAAACCACTTTTCGCACTTGTGTTGGTGCAGGAAACCACTTTTGCACTTGTATTAGTGTGGAAAAACCACTTTTCGCACTTGTGTTAGTGTTAAAAACCACTTTTCGCACTTGTGTTAGTGTTGAAAAACCACTTTTCGCACTTGTGTTGGTGCAGGAAACCACTTTTGCACTTGTATTAGTGTGGAAAAACCATTTTTCGCACTTGTGTTAGTGTTGAAAAACCACTTTACGCACTTGTGTTAGTGTTGAAAAACCACTTTTCGCACTGTGTTGGTGCAGGAAAGCAATTTTGCACTTGTATTAGTGTGGAAAAACCACTTTTTGCATTTGTGTTAGTGTTGAAAAACCACTTTTCGCACTTGTGTTAGTGTTGAAAAACCACTTTTCGCACTTGTGTTGGTGCAGGAAACCACTTTTGCACTTGTATTATTGTCGAAAAAACACTTTTTGCACTTGTGATAGTGTTGAAAAACCACTTTTCGCACTTGTGTTAGTGTTGAAAAACCACTTTTCGCACTTGTGTTGGTGCAGGAAACCACTTTTGCACTTGTATTAGTGTGGAAAAACCACTTTTCGCACTTGTGTTAGTGTTGAAAAACCACTTTACGCACTTGTGTTAGTGTTGAAAAACCACTTTTCGCACTTGTGTTGGTGCAGGAAACCACTTTTGCACTTGTATTAGTGTGGAAAAAACACTTTTTGCACTTGTGATAGTGTTGAAAAACCACTTTTCGCACTTGTGTTAGTATTGAAAAACCACTTTTCGCACTTGTGTTTGTGTTGAAAAACCACTTTTCGCACTTGTGTTAGTGTTGAAAAACCACTTTTCGCACTTGTGTTAGTGTTGAAAAACCACTTTTCGCACCAGTGTTAGTGTTGAAAAACCACTTTTCGCACTTGTGTTGGTGCAGGAAACCACTTTTGCACTTGTATTAGTGTGGAAAAAACACTTTTTGCACTTGTGATAGTGTTGAAAAACCACTTTTCGCACTTGTGTTAGTGTTGAAAAACCACTTTTCGCACTTGTGTTGGTGCAGGAAACCACTTTTGCACTTGTATTAGTGTGGAAAAAACACTTTTTGCACTTGTGATAGTGTTGAAAAACCACTTTTCGCACTTGTGTTAGTGTTGAAAAACCACTTTTCGCACTTGTGTTAGTGTTGAAAAACCACTTTTCGCACTTGTGTTGGTGCAGGAAACCACTTTTGCACTTGTATTAGTGTGGAAAACCACTTTTTGCACTTGTGTTAGTGTTGAAAAACCACTTTTCGCACTTGTGTTAGTGTTGAAAAACCACTTTTCGCACTTGTGTTGGTGCAGGAAACCACTTTTGCACTTGTATTATTGTGGGAAAACCACTTTTCGCACTTGTGTTAGTGTTGAAAAACCACTTTTTGCACTTGTGTTAGTGTTGAAAAACCACTTTTCGCACTTGTGTTAGTGATGAAAAACCACTTTTCGCACTTGTGTTGGTGCAGGAAACCACTTTTGCACTTGTATTAGTGTGGAAAAAACACTTTTTGCACTTGTGATAGTGTTGAAAAACCACTTTTCGCACTTGCGTTAGTGTTGAAAAACCACTTTTCGCACTTGTGTTAGTGTTGAAAAACCACTTTTTGCACTTGTGATAGTGTTGAAAAACCACTTTTTGCACTTGTGTTAGTGTTGAAAAACCACTTTTCGCACTTGTGTTAGTGTTGAAAAACCACTTTTCGCACTTGTGTTAGTGTTGAAAAACCACTTTTCGCACTTGTGTTGGTGCAGAAAAACCACTTTTGCACTTGTATTAGTGTGGGAAAAACCCTTTTTGCACTTGTGATAGTGTTGAAAAACCACTTTTCGCACTTGTGTTAGTGTTGAAAAACCACTTTTCACACTTGTGTTATTGTTGAAAAACCACTTTTTGTACTTGTGTTAGTGTTGAAAAACCACTTTTCGCACTGGTGTTGTTGAAAAACCACTTTTCGCACTTGTGTTGGTGCAGGAAACCACTTTTGCACTTGTATTAGTGTGGAAAAACCACTTTTCGCACTTGTGTTAGTGTTGAAAAACCACTTTTCGCACTTGTGTTAGTGTTGAAAAACCACTTTTCGCACTTGTGTTGGTGCAGGAAACCACTTTTGCACTTGTATTAGTGTGGAAAAACCATTTTTCGCACTTGTATTAGTGTTGAAAAACCACTTTACGCACTTGTGTTAGTGTTGAAAAACCACTTTTCGCACTGTGTTGGTGCAGGAAAGCACTTTTGCACTTGTATTAGTGTGGAAAAACCACTTTTTGCATTTGTGTTAGTGTTGAAAAACCACTTTTCGCACTTGTGTTAGTGTTGAAAAACCACTTTTCGCACTTGTGTTGGTGCAGGAAACCACTTTTGCACTTGTACTAGTGTCGAAAAAACACTTTTTGCACTTGTGATAGTGTTGAAAAACCACTTTTCGCACTTGTGTTAGTGTTGAAAAACCACTTTTCGCACTTGTGTTGGTGCAGGAAACCACCTTTGCACTTGTATTAGTGTGGAAAAACCACTTTTCGCACTTGTGTTAGTGTTGAAAAACCACTTTACGCACTTGTGTTAGTGTTGAAAAACCACTTTTCGCACTTGTGTTGGTGCAGGAAACCACTTTTGCACTTGTATTAGTGTGGAAAAAACCCTTTTTGCACTTGTGATAGTGTTGAAAAACCACTTTTCGCACTTGTGTTAGTGTTGAAAAACCACTTTTCACACTTGTGTTATTGTTGAAAAACCACTTTTCGCACTTGTGTTATTGTTGAAAAACCACTTTTCGCACTGGTGTTGTTGAAAAACCACTTTTCGCACTTGTGTTGGTGCAGGAAACCACTTTTGCACTTGTATTAGTGTGGAAAAACCACTTTTCGCACTTGTGTTAGTGTTGAAAACCACTTTTCGCACTTGTGTTAGTGTTGAAAAACCACTTTTCGCACTTGTGTTGGTGCAGGAAACCACTTTTGCACTTGTATTAGTGTGGAAAAACCATTTTTCGCACTTGTGTTAGTGTTGAAAAACCACTTTACGCACTTGTGTTAGTGTTGAAAAACCACTTTTCGCACTGTGTTGGTGCAGGAAAGCACTTTTGCACTTGTATTAGTGTGGAAAAACCACTTTTTGCATTTGTGTTAGTGTTGAAAAACCACTTTTCGCACTTGTGTTAGTGTTGAAAAACCACTTTTCGCACTTGTGTTGGTGCAGGAAACCACTTTTGCACTTGTATTATTGTCGAAAAAACACTTTTTGCACTTGTGATAGTGTTGAAAAACCACTTTTCGCACTTGTGTTAGTGTTGAAAAACCACTTTTCGCACTTGTGTTGGTGCAGGAAACCACTTTTGCACTTGTATTAGTGTGGAAAAACCACTTTTCGCACTTGTGTTAGTGTTGAAAAACCACTTTACGCACTTGTGTTAGTGTTGAAAAACCACTTTTCGCACTTGTGTTGGTGCAGGAAACCACTTTTGCACTTGTATTAGTGTGGAAAAAACACTTTTTGCACTTGTGATAGTGTTGAAAAACCACTTTTCGCACTTGTGTTAGTATTGAAAAACCACTTTTCGCACTTGTGTTTGTGTTGAAAAACCACTTTTCGCACTTGTGTTAGTGTTGAAAAACCACTTTTCGCACTTGTGTTAGTGTTGAAAAACCACTTTTCGCACCAGTGTTAGTGTTGAAAAACCACTTTTCGCACTTGTGTTGGTGCAGGAAACCACTTTTGCACTTGTATTAGTGTGGAAAAAACACTTTTTGCACTTGTGATAGTGTTGAAAAACCACTTTTCGCACTTGTGTTAGTGTTGAAAAACCACTTTTCGCACTTGTGTTGGTGCAGGAAACCACTTTTGCACTTGTATTAGTGTGGAAAAACCACTTTTTGCATTTGTGTTAGTGTTGAAAAACCACTTTTCGCACTTGTGTTATTGTTGAAAAACCACTTTTCGCACTGGTGTTGTTGAAAAACCACTTTTCGCACTTGTGTTGGTGCAGGAAACCACTTTTGCACTTGTATTAGTGTGGAAAAACCACTTTTCGCACTTGTGTTAGTGTTGAAAACCACTTTTCGCACTTGTGTTAGTGTTGAAAAACCACTTTTCGCACTTGTGTTGGTGCAGGAAACCACTTTTGCACTTGTATTAGTGTGGAAAAACCATTTTTCGCACTTGTGTTAGTGTTGAAAAACCACTTTACGCACTTGTGTTAGTGTTGAAAAACCACTTTTCGCACTGTGTTGGTGCAGGAAAGCACTTTTGCACTTGTATTAGTGTGGAAAAACCACTTTTTGCATTTGTGTTAGTGTTGAAAAACCACTTTTCGCACTTGTGTTAGTGTTGAAAAACCACTTTTCGCACTTGTGTTGGTGCAGGAAACCACTTTTGCACTTGTATTATTGTCGAAAAAACACTTTTTGCACTTGTGATAGTGTTGAAAAACCACTTTTCGCACTTGTGTTAGTGTTGAAAAACCACTTTTCGCACTTGTGTTGGTGCAGGAAACCACTTTTGCACTTGTATTAGTGTGGAAAAACCACTTTTCGCACTTGTGTTAGTGTTGAAAAACCACTTTACGCACTTGTGTTAGTGTTGAAAAACCACTTTTCGCACTTGTGTTGGTGCAGGAAACCACTTTTGCACTTGTATTAGTGTGGAAAAAACACTTTTTGCACTTGTGATAGTGTTGAAAAACCACTTTTCGCACTTGTGTTAGTATTGAAAAACCACTTTTCGCACTTGTGTTTGTGTTGAAAAACCACTTTTCGCACTTGTGTTAGTGTTGAAAAACCACTTTTCGCATTTGTGTTAGTGTTGAAAAACCACTTTTCGCACCAGTGTTAGTGTTGAAAAACCACTTTTCGCACTTGTGTTGGTGCAGGAAACCACTTTTGCACTTGTATTAGTGTGGAAAAAACACTTTTTGCACTTGTGATAGTGTTGAAAAACCACTTTTCGCACTTGTGTTAGTGTTGAAAAACCACTTTTCGCACTTGTGTTGGTGCAGGAAACCACTTTTGCACTTGTATTAGTGTGGAAAAAACACTTTTTGCACTTGTGATAGTGTTGAAAAACCACTTTTCGCACTTGTGTTAGTGTTGAAAAACCACTTTTCGCACTTGTGTTAGTGTTGAAAAACCACTTTTCGCACTTGTGTTGGTGCAGGAAACCACTTTTGCACTTGTATTAATGTGGAAAACCACTTTTTGCACTTGTGTTAGTGTTGAAAAACCACTTTTCGCACTTGTGTTAGTGTTGAAAAACCACTTTTCGCACTTGTGTTGGTGCAGGAAACCACTTTTGCACTTGTATTATTGTGGGAAAACCACTTTTCGCACTTGTGTTAGTGTTGAAAAACCACTTTTCGCACTTGTGTTAGTGTTGAAAAACCACTTTTCGCACTTGTGTTGGTGCAGGAAACCACTTTTGCACTTGTATTAGTGTGGAAAAAACACTTTTTGCACTTGTGATAGTGTTGAAAAACCACTTTTCGCACTTGTGTTAGTGTTGAAAAACAACTTTTCGCACTTGTGTTGGTGCAGGAAACCACTTTTACACTTGTATTAGTGTGGAAAAACCACTTTTCGCACTTGTGTTAGTGTTGAAAAACCACTTTTTGCACTTGTGTTAGTGTTGAAAAACCACTTTTCGCACTTGTGTTAGTGTTGAAAAACCACTTTTCGCACTTGTGTTGGTGCAGGAAACCACTTTTGCACTTGTATTAGTGTGGAAAAAACACTTTTTGCACTTGTGATAGTGTTGAAAAACCACTTTTCGCACTTGCGTTAGTGTTGAAAAACCACTTTTCGCACTTGTGTTAGTGTTGAAAAACCACTTTTTGCACTTGTGATAGTGTTGAAAAACCACTTTTTGCACTTGTGTTAGTGTTGAAAAACCACTTTTCGCACTTGTGTTAGTGTTGAAAAACCACTTTTCGCACTTGTGTTAGTGTTGAAAAACCACTTTTCGCACTTGTGTTGGTGCAGAAAAACCACTTTTGCACTTGTATTAGTGTGGGAAAAACCCTTTTTGCACTTGTGATAGTGTTGAAAAACCACTTTTCGCACTTGTGTTAGTGTTGAAAAACCACTTTTCACACTTGTGTTATTGTTGAAAAACCACTTTTCGTACTTGTGTTAGTGTTGAAAAACCACTTTTCGCACTGGTGTTGTTGAAAAACCACTTTTCGCACTTGTGTTGGTGCAGGAAACCACTTTTGCACTTGTATTAGTGTGGAAAAACCACTTTTCGCACTTGTGTTAGTGTTGAAAAACCACTTTTCGCACTTGTGTTAGTGTTGAAAAACCACTTTTCGCACTTGTGTTGGTGCAGGAAACCACTTTTGCACTTGTATTAGTGTGGAAAAACCATTTTTCGCACTTGTATTAGTGTTGAAAAACCACTTTACGCACTTGTGTTAGTGTTGAAAAACCACTTTTCGCACTGTGTTGGTGCAGGAAAGCACTTTTGCACTTGTATTAGTGTGGAAAAAACACTTTTTGCACTTGTGATAGTGTTGAAAAACCACTTTTCGCACTTGCGTTAGTGTTGAAAAACCACTTTTCGCACTTGTGTTAGTGTTGAAAAACCACTTTTTGCACTTGTGATAGTGTTGAAAAACCACTTTTTGCACTTGTGTTAGTGTTGAAAAACCACTTTTCGCACTTGTGTTAGTGTTGAAAAACCACTTTTCGCACTTGTGTTAGTGTTGAAAAACCACTTTTCGCACTTGTGTTGGTGCAGAAAAACCACTTTTGCACTTGTATTAGTGTGGGAAAAACCCTTTTTGCACTTGTGATAGTGTTGAAAAACCACTTTTCGCACTTGTGTTAGTGTTGAAAAACCACTTTTCACACTTGTGTTATTGTTGAAAAACCACTTTTTGTACTTGTGTTAGTGTTGAAAAACCACTTTTCGCACTGGTGTTGTTGAAAAACCACTTTTCGCACTTGTGTTGGTGCAGGAAACCACTTTTGCACTTGTATTAGTGTGGAAAAACCACTTTTCGCACTTGTGTTAGTGTTGAAAAACCACTTTTCGCACTTGTGTTAGTGTTGAAAAACCACTTTTCGCACTTGTGTTGGTGCAGGAAACCACTTTTGCACTTGTATTAGTGTGGAAAAACCATTTTTCGCACTTGTATTAGTGTTGAAAAACCACTTTACGCACTTGTGTTAGTGTTGAAAAACCACTTTTCGCACTGTGTTGGTGCAGGAAAGCACTTTTGCACTTGTATTAGTGTGGAAAAACCACTTTTTGCATTTGTGTTAGTGTTGAAAAACCACTTTTCGCACTTGTGTTAGTGTTGAAAAACCACTTTTCGCACTTGTGTTGGTGCAGGAAACCACTTTTGCACTTGTATTAGTGTCGAAAAAACACTTTTTGCACTTGTGATAGTGTTGAAAAACCACTTTTCGCACTTGTGTTAGTGTTGAAAAACCACTTTTCGCACTTGTGTTGGTGCAGGAAACCACCTTTGCACTTGTATTAGTGTGGAAAAACCACTTTTCGCACTTGTGTTAGTGTTGAAAAACCACTTTACGCACTTGTGTTAGTGTTGAAAAACCACTTTTCGCACTTGTGTTGGTGCAGGAAACCACTTTTGCACTTGTATTAGTGTGGAAAAAACCCTTTTTGCACTTGTGATAGTGTTGAAAAACCACTTTTCGCACTTGTGTTAGTGTTGAAAAACCACTTTTCACACTTGTGTTATTGTTGAAAAACCACTTTTCGCACTTGTGTTATTGTTGAAAAACCACTTTTCGCACTGGTGTTGTTGAAAAACCACTTTTCGCACTTGTGTTGGTGCAGGAAACCACTTTTGCACTTGTATTAGTGTGGAAAAACCACTTTTCGCACTTGTGTTAGTGTTGAAAACCACTTTTCGCACTTGTGTTAGTGTTGAAAAACCACTTTTCGCACTTGTGTTGGTGCAGGAAACCACTTTTGCACTTGTATTAGTGTGGAAAAACCATTTTTCGCACTTGTGTTAGTGTTGAAAAACCACTTTACGCACTTGTGTTAGTGTTGAAAAACCACTTTTCGCACTGTGTTGGTGCAGGAAAGCACTTTTGCACTTGTATTAGTGTGGAAAAACCACTTTTTGCATTTGTGTTAGTGTTGAAAAACCACTTTTCGCACTTGTGTTAGTGTTGAAAAACCACTTTTCGCACTTGTGTTGGTGCAGGAAACCACTTTTGCACTTGTATTATTGTCGAAAAAACACTTTTTGCACTTGTGATAGTGTTGAAAAACCACTTTTCGCACTTGTGTTAGTGTTGAAAAACCACTTTTCGCACTTGTGTTGGTGCAGGAAACCACTTTTGCACTTGTATTAGTGTGGAAAAACCACTTTTCGCACTTGTGTTAGTGTTGAAAAACCACTTTACGCACTTGTGTTAGTGTTGAAAAACCACTTTTCGCACTTGTGTTGGTGCAGGAAACCACTTTTGCACTTGTATTAGTGTGGAAAAAACACTTTTTGCACTTGTGATAGTGTTGAAAAACCACTTTTCGCACTTGTGTTAGTATTGAAAAACCACTTTTCGCACTTGTGTTTGTGTTGAAAAACCACTTTTCGCACTTGTGTTAGTGTTGAAAAACCACTTTTCGCACTTGTGTTAGTGTTGAAAAACCACTTTTCGCACCAGTGTTAGTGTTGAAAAACCACTTTTCGCACTTGTGTTGGTGCAGGAAACCACTTTTGCACTTGTATTAGTGTGGAAAAAACACTTTTTGCACTTGTGATAGTGTTGAAAAACCACTTTTCGCACTTGTGTTAGTGTTGAAAAACCACTTTTCGCACTTGTGTTGGTGCAGGAAACCACTTTTGCACTTGTATTAGTGTGGAAAAACCACTTTTTGCATTTGTGTTAGTGTTGAAAAACCACTTTTCGCACTTGTGTTATTGTTGAAAAACCACTTTTCGCACTGGTGTTGTTGAAAAACCACTTTTCGCACTTGTGTTGGTGCAGGAAACCACTTTTGCACTTGTATTAGTGTGGAAAAACCACTTTTCGCACTTGTGTTAGTGTTGAAAACCACTTTTCGCACTTGTGTTAGTGTTGAAAAACCACTTTTCGCACTTGTGTTGGTGCAGGAAACCACTTTTGCACTTGTATTAGTGTGGAAAAACCATTTTTCGCACTTGTGTTAGTGTTGAAAAACCACTTTACGCACTTGTGTTAGTGTTGAAAAACCACTTTTCGCACTGTGTTGGTGCAGGAAAGCACTTTTGCACTTGTATTAGTGTGGAAAAACCACTTTTTGCATTTGTGTTAGTGTTGAAAAACCACTTTTCGCACTTGTGTTAGTGTTGAAAAACCACTTTTCGCACTTGTGTTGGTGCAGGAAACCACTTTTGCACTTGTATTATTGTCGAAAAAACACTTTTTGCACTTGTGATAGTGTTGAAAAACCACTTTTCGCACTTGTGTTAGTGTTGAAAAACCACTTTTCGCACTTGTGTTGGTGCAGGAAACCACTTTTGCACTTGTATTAGTGTGGAAAAACCACTTTTCGCACTTGTGTTAGTGTTGAAAAACCACTTTACGCACTTGTGTTAGTGTTGAAAAACCACTTTTCGCACTTGTGTTGGTGCAGGAAACCACTTTTGCACTTGTATTAGTGTGGAAAAAACACTTTTTGCACTTGTGATAGTGTTGAAAAACCACTTTTCGCACTTGTGTTAGTATTGAAAAACCACTTTTCGCACTTGTGTTTGTGTTGAAAAACCACTTTTCGCACTTGTGTTAGTGTTGAAAAACCACTTTTCGCATTTGTGTTAGTGTTGAAAAACCACTTTTCGCACCAGTGTTAGTGTTGAAAAACCACTTTTCGCACTTGTGTTGGTGCAGGAAACCACTTTTGCACTTGTATTAGTGTGGAAAAAACACTTTTTGCACTTGTGATAGTGTTGAAAAACCACTTTTCGCACTTGTGTTAGTGTTGAAAAACCACTTTTCGCACTTGTGTTGGTGCAGGAAACCACTTTTGCACTTGTATTAGTGTGGAAAAAACACTTTTTGCACTTGTGATAGTGTTGAAAAACCACTTTTCGCACTTGTGTTAGTGTTGAAAAACCACTTTTCGCACTTGTGTTAGTGTTGAAAAACCACTTTTCGCACTTGTGTTGGTGCAGGAAACCACTTTTGCACTTGTATTAATGTGGAAAACCACTTTTTGCACTTGTGTTAGTGTTGAAAAACCACTTTTCGCACTTGTGTTAGTGTTGAAAAACCACTTTTCGCACTTGTGTTGGTGCAGGAAACCACTTTTGCACTTGTATTATTGTGGGAAAACCACTTTTCGCACTTGTGTTAGTGTTGAAAAACCACTTTTCGCACTTGTGTTAGTGTTGAAAAACCACTTTTCGCACTTGTGTTGGTGCAGGAAACCACTTTTGCACTTGTATTAGTGTGGAAAAAACACTTTTTGCACTTGTGATAGTGTTGAAAAACCACTTTTCGCACTTGTGTTAGTGTTGAAAAACAACTTTTCGCACTTGTGTTGGTGCAGGAAACCACTTTTACACTTGTATTAGTGTGGAAAAACCACTTTTCGCACTTGTGTTAGTGTTGAAAAACCACTTTTTGCACTTGTGTTAGTGTTGAAAAACCACTTTTCGCACTTGTGTTAGTGTTGAAAAACCACTTTTCGCACTTGTGTTGGTGCAGGAAACCACTTTTGCACTTGTATTAGTGTGGAAAAAACACTTTTTGCACTTGTGATAGTGTTGAAAAACCACTTTTCGCACTTGCGTTAGTGTTGAAAAACCACTTTTCGCACTTGTGTTAGTGTTGAAAAACCACTTTTTGCACTTGTGATAGTGTTGAAAAACCACTTTTTGCACTTGTGTTAGTGTTGAAAAACCACTTTTCGCACTTGTGTTAGTGTTGAAAAACCACTTTTCGCACTTGTGTTAGTGTTGAAAAACCACTTTTCGCACTTGTGTTGGTGCAGAAAAACCACTTTTGCACTTGTATTAGTGTGGGAAAAACCCTTTTTGCACTTGTGATAGTGTTGAAAAACCACTTTTCGCACTTGTGTTAGTGTTGAAAAACCACTTTTCACACTTGTGTTATTGTTGAAAAACCACTTTTCGTACTTGTGTTAGTGTTGAAAAACCACTTTTCGCACTGGTGTTGTTGAAAAACCACTTTTCGCACTTGTGTTGGTGCAGGAAACCACTTTTGCACTTGTATTAGTGTGGAAAAACCACTTTTCGCACTTGTGTTAGTGTTGAAAAACCACTTTTCGCACTTGTGTTAGTGTTGAAAAACCACTTTTCGCACTTGTGTTGGTGCAGGAAACCACTTTTGCACTTGTATTAGTGTGGAAAAACCATTTTTCGCACTTGTATTAGTGTTGAAAAACCACTTTACGCACTTGTGTTAGTGTTGAAAAACCACTTTTCGCACTGTGTTGGTGCAGGAAAGCACTTTTGCACTTGTATTAGTGTGGAAAAACCACTTTTTGCATTTGTGTTAGTGTTGAAAAACCACTTTTCGCACTTGTGTTAGTGTTGAAAAACCACTTTTCGCACTTGTGTTGGTGCAGGAAACCACTTTTGCACTTGTATTAGTGTCGAAAAAACACTTTTTGCACTTGTGATAGTGTTGAAAAACCACTTTTCGCACTTGTGTTAGTGTTGAAAAACCACTTTTCGCACTTGTGTTGGTGCAGGAAACCACCTTTGCACTTGTATTAGTGTGGAAAAACCACTTTTCGCACTTGTGTTAGTGTTAAAAACCACTTTACGCACTTGTGTTAGTGTTGAAAAACCACTTTTCGCACTTGTGTTGGTGCAGGAAACCACTTTTGCACTTGTATTAGTGTGGAAAAAACCCTTTTTGCACTTGTGATAGTGTTGAAAAACCACTTTTCGCACTTGTGTTAGTGTTGAAAAACCACTTTTCACACTTGTGTTATTGTTGAAAAACCACTTTTCGCACTTGTGTTATTGTTGAAAAACCACTTTTCGCACTGGTGTTGTTGAAAAACCACTTTTCGCACTTGTGTTGGTGCAGGAAACCACTTTTGCACTTGTATTAGTGTGGAAAAACCACTTTTCGCACTTGTGTTAGTGTTGAAAACCACTTTTCGCACTTGTGTTAGTGTTGAAAAACCACTTTTCGCACTTGTGTTGGTGCAGGAAACCACTTTTGCACTTGTATTAGTGTGGAAAAACCATTTTTCGCACTTGTGTTAGTGTTGAAAAACCACTTTACGCACTTGTGTTAGTGTTGAAAAACCACTTTTCGCACTGTGTTGGTGCAGGAAAGCACTTTTGCACTTGTATTAGTGTGGAAAAACCACTTTTTGCATTTGTGTTAGTGTTGAAAAACCACTTTTCGCACTTGTGTTAGTGTTGAAAAACCACTTTTCGCACTTGTGTTGGTGCAGGAAACCACTTTTGCACTTGTATTATTGTCGAAAAAACACTTTTTGCACTTGTGATAGTGTTGAAAAACCACTTTTCGCACTTGTGTTAGTGTTGAAAAACCACTTTTCGCACTTGTGTTGGTGCAGGAAACCACTTTTGCACTTGTATTAGTGTGGAAAAACCACTTTTCGCACTTGTGTTAGTGTTGAAAAACCACTTTACGCACTTGTGTTAGTGTTGAAAAACCACTTTTCGCACTTGTGTTGGTGCAGGAAACCACTTTTGCACTTGTATTAGTGTGGAAAAAACACTTTTTGCACTTGTGATAGTGTTGAAAAACCACTTTTCGCACTTGTGTTAGTATTGAAAAACCACTTTTCGCACTTGTGTTTGTGTTGAAAAACCACTTTTCGCACTTGTGTTAGTGTTGAAAAACCACTTTTCGCACTTGTGTTAGTGTTGAAAAACCACTTTTCGCACCAGTGTTAGTGTTGAAAAACCACTTTTCGCACTTGTGTTGGTGCAGGAAACCACTTTTGCACTTGTATTAGTGTGGAAAAAACACTTTTTGCACTTGTGATAGTGTTGAAAAACCACTTTTCGCACTTGTGTTAGTGTTGAAAAACCACTTTTCGCACTTGTGTTGGTGCAGGAAACCACTTTTGCACTTGTATTAGTGTGGAAAAACCACTTTTTGCACTTGTGATAGTGTTGAAAAACCACTTTTCGCACTTGTGTTAGTGTTGAAAAACCACTTTTCGCACTTGTGTTGGTGCAGGAAACCACTTTTGCACTTGTATTAGTGTGGAAAAAACACTTTTTGCACTTGTGATAGTGTTGAAAAACCACTTTTCGCACTTGTGTTAGTGTTGAAAAACCACTTTTCGCACTTGTATTAGTGTTGAAAAACCACTTTTCGCATTTGTGTTAGTGTTGAAAAACCACTTTTCGCACTTGTGTTAGTGTTGAAAAACCACTTTTCGCACTTGTGTTAGTGTTGAAAAACCACTTTTCGCACTTGTGTTAGTGTTGAAAAACCACTTTTCGCACTTGTGTTAGTGTTGAAAAACCACTTTTCGCACTTGTGTTAGTGTTGAAAAACCACTTTTCGCACTTGTTTTAGTGTTGAAAAACCACATTTCGCACTCGTGTTAGTGTTGAAAAACCACTTTTCGCACTTGTGTTGGTGCAGGAAACCACTTTTGCACTTGTATTAGTGTGGAAAAAACACTTTTTGCACTTGTGATATTGTTGAAAAACCACTTTTCGCACTTGTGTTAGTGTTGAAAAACCACTTTTCGCACTTGTGTTGGTGCAGGAAACCACTTTTACACTTGTATTAATGTGGAAAAACCACTTTTCGCACTTGTTTTAGTGTTGAAAAACCACTTTTTGCACTTGTGTTAGTGTTGAAAAACCACTTTTAGCACTTGTGTTAGTGTTGAAAAACCACTTTTCGCACTTGTGTTGGTGCAGGCAACCACTTTTGCACTTGTATTAGTGTGGAAAAAAAACTTTTTGCACTTGTGATAGTGTTCAAAAACCACTTTTCGCACTTGGGTTAGTTTTGAAAAACCACTTTTCGCACTTGTGTTGGTGCAGGAAACCACTTTTGCACTTGTATTAGTGTGGAAAAAACCACTTCTCGCACTTGTGGTAGTGTTGAAAAACCACTTTTCGCATTTGTGTTAGTGTTGAAAAACCACTTTTCGCACTTGTGTTGGTGCAGGAAACCACTTTTGCACTTGTATTAGTGTGGAAAAAACCACTTTTCGCACTTGTGTTAGTGTTGAAAAACCACTTTTCGCACTTGTGTTAGTGTTGAAAAACCACTTTTCGCACTTGTGTTGGTGCAGGAAACCACTTTTGCACTTGTATTATTGTGGGAAAACCACTTTTCGCACTTGTGTTAGTGTTGAAAAACCACTTTTCGCACTTGTGTTAGTGTTGAAAAACCACTTTTCGCACTTGTGTTGGTGCAGGAAACCACTTTTGCACTTGTATTAGTGTGGAAAAAACACTTTTTGCACTTGTGATAGTGTTGAAAAACCACTTTTCGCACTTGTGTTAGTGTTGAAAAACAACTTTTCGCACTTGTGTTGGTGCAGGAAACCACTTTTACACTTGTATTAGTGTGGAAAAACCACTTTTCGCACTTGTGTTAGTGTTGAAAAACCACTTTTTGCACTTGTGTTAGTGTTGAAAAACCACTTTTCGCACTTGTGTTAGTGTTGAAAAACCACTTTTCGCACTTGTGTTGGTGCAGGAAACCACTTTTGCACTTGTATTAGTGTGGAAAAAACACTTTTTGCACTTGTGATAGTGTTGAAAAACCACTTTTCGCACTTGCGTTAGTGTTGAAAAACCACTTTTCGCACTTGTGTTAGTGTTGAAAAACCACTTTTTGCACTTGTGATAGTGTTGAAAAACCACTTTTTGCACTTGTGTTAGTGTTGAAAAACCACTTTTCGCACTTGTGTTAGTGTTGAAAAACCACTTTTCGCACTTGTGTTAGTGTTGAAAAACCACTTTTCGCACTTGTGTTGGTGCAGAAAAACCACTTTTGCACTTGTATTAGTGTGGGAAAAACCCTTTTTGCACTTGTGATAGTGTTGAAAAACCACTTTTCGCACTTGTGTTAGTGTTGAAAAACCACTTTTCACACTTGTGTTATTGTTGAAAAACCACTTTTCGTACTTGTGTTAGTGTTGAAAAACCACTTTTCGCACTGGTGTTGTTGAAAAACCACTTTTCGCACTTGTGTTGGTGCAGGAAACCACTTTTGCACTTGTATTAGTGTGGAAAAACCACTTTTCGCACTTGTGTTAGTGTTGAAAAACCACTTTTCGCACTTGTGTTAGTGTTGAAAAACCACTTTTCGCACTTGTGTTGGTGCAGGAAACCACTTTTGCACTTGTATTAGTGTGGAAAAACCATTTTTCGCACTTGTATTAGTGTTGAAAAACCACTTTACGCACTTGTGTTAGTGTTGAAAAACCACTTTTCGCACTGTGTTGGTGCAGGAAAGCACTTTTGCACTTGTATTAGTGTGGAAAAACCACTTTTTGCATTGGTGTTAGTGTTGAAAAACCACTTTTCGCACTTGTGTTAGTGTTGAAAAACCACTTTTCGCACTTGTGTTGGTGCAGGAAACCACTTTTGCACTTGTATTAGTGTCGAAAAAACACTTTTTGCACTTGTGATAGTGTTGAAAAACCACTTTTCGCACTTGTGTTAGTGTTGAAAAACCACTTTTCGCACTTGTGTTGGTGCAGGAAACCACCTTTGCACTTGTATTAGTGTGGAAAAACCACTTTTCGCACTTGTGTTAGTGTTGAAAAACCACATTACGCACTTGTGTTAGTGTTGAAAAACCACTTTTCGCACTTGTGTTGGTGCAGGAAACCACTTTTGCACTTGTATTAGTGTGGAAAAAACCCTTTTTGCACTTGTGATAGTGTTGAAAAACCACTTTTCGCACTTGTGTTAGTGTTGAAAAACCACTTTTCACACTTGTGTTATTGTTGAAAAACCACTTTTCGCACTTGTGTTATTGTTGAAAAACCACTTTTCGCACTGGTGTTGTTGAAAAACCACTTTTCGCACTTGTGTTGGTGCAGGAAACCACTTTTGCACTTGTATTAGTGTGGAAAAACCACTTTTCGCACTTGTGTTAGTGTTGAAAACCACTTTTCGCACTTGTGTTAGTGTTGAAAAACCACTTTTCGCACTTGTGTTGGTGCAGGAAACCACTTTTGCACTTGTATTAGTGTGGAAAAACCATTTTTCGCACTTGTGTTAGTGTTGAAAAACCACTTTACGCACTTGTGTTAGTGTTGAAAAACCACTTTTCGCACTGTGTTGGTGCAGGAAAGCACTTTTGCACTTGTATTAGTGTGGAAAAACCACTTTTTGCATTTGTGTTAGTGTTGAAAAACCACTTTTCGCACTTGTGTTAGTGTTGAAAAACCACTTTTCGCACTTGTGTTGGTGCAGGAAACCACTTTTGCACTTGTATTATTGTCGAAAAAACACTTTTTGCACTTGTGATAGTGTTGAAAAACCACTTTTCGCACTTGTGTTAGTGTTGAAAAACCACTTTTCGCACTTGTGTTGGTGCAGGAAACCACTTTTGCACTTGTATTAGTGTGGAAAAACCACTTTTCGCACTTGTGTTAGTGTTGAAAAACCACTTTACGCACTTGTGTTAGTGTTGAAAAACCACTTTTCGCACTTGTGTTGGTGCAGGAAACCACTTTTGCACTTGTATTAGTGTGGAAAAAACACTTTTTGCACTTGTGATAGTGTTGAAAAACCACTTTTCGCACTTGTGTTAGTATTGAAAAACCACTTTTCGCACTTGTGTTTGTGTTGAAAAACCACTTTTCGCACTTGTGTTAGTGTTGAAAAACCACTTTTCGCACTTGTGTTAGTGTTGAAAAACCACTTTTCGCACCAGTGTTAGTGTTGAAAAACCACTTTTCGCACTTGTGTTGGTGCAGGAAACCACTTTTGCACTTGTATTAGTGTGGAAAAAACACTTTTTGCACTTGTGATAGTGTTGAAAAACCACTTTTCGCACTTGTGTTAGTGTTGAAAAACCACTTTTCGCACTTGTGTTGGTGCAGGAAACCACTTTTGCACTTGTATTAGTGTGGAAAAACCACTTTTTGCATTTGTGTTAGTGTTGAAAAACCACTTTTCGCACTTGTGTTATTGTTGAAAAACCACTTTTCGCACTGGTGTTGTTGAAAAACCACTTTTCGCACTTGTGTTGGTGCAGGAAACCACTTTTGCACTTGTATTAGTGTGGAAAAACCACTTTTCGCACTTGTGTTAGTGTTGAAAACCACTTTTCGCACTTGTGTTAGTGTTGAAAAACCACTTTTCGCACTTGTGTTGGTGCAGGAAACCACTTTTGCACTTGTATTAGTGTGGAAAAACCATTTTTCGCACTTGTGTTAGTGTTGAAAAACCACTTTACGCACTTGTGTTAGTGTTGAAAAACCACTTTTCGCACTGTGTTGGTGCAGGAAAGCACTTTTGCACTTGTATTAGTGTGGAAAAACCACTTTTTGCATTTGTGTTAGTGTTGAAAAACCACTTTTCGCACTTGTGTTAGTGTTGAAAAACCACTTTTCGCACTTGTGTTGGTGCAGGAAACCACTTTTGCACTTGTATTATTGTCGAAAAAACACTTTTTGCACTTGTGATAGTGTTGAAAAACCACTTTTCGCACTTGTGTTAGTGTTGAAAAACCACTTTTCGCACTTGTGTTGGTGCAGGAAACCACTTTTGCACTTGTATTAGTGTGGAAAAACCACTTTTCGCACTTGTGTTAGTGTTGAAAAACCACTTTACGCACTTGTGTTAGTGTTGAAAAACCACTTTTCGCACTTGTGTTGGTGCAGGAAACCACTTTTGCACTTGTATTAGTGTGGAAAAAACACTTTTTGCACTTGTGATAGTGTTGAAAAACCACTTTTCGCACTTGTGTTAGTATTGAAAAACCACTTTTCGCACTTGTGTTTGTGTTGAAAAACCACTTTTCGCACTTGTGTTAGTGTTGAAAAACCACTTTTCGCACTTGTGTTAGTGTTGAAAAACCACTTTTCGCACCAGTGTTAGTGTTGAAAAACCACTTTTCGCACTTGTGTTGGTGCAGGAAACCACTTTTGCACTTGTATTAGTGTGGAAAAAACACTTTTTGCACTTGTGATAGTGTTGAAAAACCACTTTTCGCACTTGTGTTAGTGTTGAAAAACCACTTTTCGCACTTGTGTTGGTGCAGGAAACCACTTTTGCACTTGTATTAGTGTGGAAAAAACACTTTTTGCACTTGTGATAGTGTTGAAAAACCACTTTTCGCACTTGTGTTAGTGTTGAAAAACCACTTTTCGCACTTGTGTTAGTGTTGAAAAACCACTTTTCGCACTTGTGTTGGTGCAGGAAACCACTTTTGCACTTGTATTAGTGTGGAAAACCACTTTTTGCACTTGTGTTAGTGTTGAAAAACCACTTTTCGCACTTGTGTTAGTGTTGAAAAACCACTTTTCGCACTTGTGTTGGTGCAGGAAACCACTTTTGCACTTGTATTATTGTGGGAAAACCACTTTTCGCACTTGTGTTAGTGTTGAAAAACCACTTTTCGCACTTGTGTTAGTGTTGAAAAACCACTTTTCGCACTTGTGTTGGTGCAGGAAACCACTTTTGCACTTGTATTAGTGTGGAAAAAACACTTTTTGCACTTGTGATAGTGTTGAAAAACCACTTTTCGCACTTGTGTTAGTGTTGAAAAACAACTTTTCGCACTTGTGTTGGTGCAGGAAACCACTTTTACACTTGTATTAGTGTGGAAAAACCACTTTTCGCACTTGTGTTAGTGTTGAAAAACCACTTTTTGCACTTGTGTTAGTGTTGGAAAAACCACTTTTCGCACTTGTGTTAGTGTTGAAAAACCACTTTTCGCACTTGTGTTGGTGCAGGAAACCACTTTTGCACTTGTATTAGTGTGGAAAAAACACTTTTTGCACTTCTGATAGTGTTGAAAAACCACTTTTCGCACTTGCGTTAGTGTTGAAAAACCACTTTTCGCACTTGTGTTAGTGTTGAAAAACCACTTTTTGCACTTGTGATAGTGTTGAAAAACCACTTTTTGCACTTGTGTTAGTGTTGAAAAACCACTTTTCGCACTTGTGTTAGTGTTGAAAAACGACTTTTCGCACTTGTGTTAGTGTTGAAAAACCACTTTTCGCACTTGTGTTGGTGCAGGAAACCACTTTTGCACTTGTATTAGTGTGGAAAAAACCCTTTTTGCACTTGTGATAGTGTTGAAAAACCACTTTTCGCACTTGTGTTAGTGTTGAAAAACCACTTTTCACACTTGTGTTATTGTTGAAAAACCACTTTTCGTACTTGTGTTAGTGTTGAAAAACCACTTTTCGCACTGGTGTTGTTGAAAAACCACTTTTCGCACTTGTGTTGGTGCAGGAAACCACTTTTGCACTTGTATTAGTGTGGAAAAACCACTTTTCGCACTTGTGTTAGTGTTGAAAAACCACTTTTCGCACTTGTGTTAGTGTTGAAAAACCACTTTTCGCACTTGTGTTGGTGCAGGAAACCACTTTTGCACTTGTATTAGTGTGGAAAAACCATTTTTCGCACTTGTGTTAGTGTTGAAAAACCACTTTACGCACTTGTGTTAGTGTTGAAAAACCACTTTTCGCACTGTGTTGGTGCAGGAAAGCACTTTTGCACTTGTATTAGTGTGGAAAAACCACTTTTTGTATTTGTGTTAGTGTTGAAAAACCACTTTTCGCACTTGTGTTAGTGTTGAAAAACCACTTTTCGCACTTGTGTTGGTGCAGGAAACCACTTTTGCACTTGTATTAGTGTCGAAAAAACACTTTTTGCACTTGTGATAGTGTTGAAAAACCACTTTTCGCACTTGTGTTAGTGTTGAAAAACCACTTTTCGCACTTGTGTTGGTGCAGGAAACCACCTTTGCACTTGTATTAGTGTGGAAAAAACCCTTTTTGCACTTGTGATAGTGTTGAAAAACCACTTTTCGCACTTGTGTTAGTGTTGAAAAACCACTTTTCACACTTGTGTTATTGTTGAAAAACCACTTTTCGCACTTGTGTTAGTGTTGAAAAACCA
Source organism: Myxine glutinosa (assembly GCF_964187855.1). Taxonomy (NCBI): domain Eukaryota; kingdom Metazoa; phylum Chordata; class Myxini; order Myxiniformes; family Myxinidae; genus Myxine; species Myxine glutinosa. The sequence goes on from NW_027617463.1 coordinate 81,812, forward strand.
CTTTTCGCACTGGTGTTGTTGAAAAACCACTTTTCGCACTTGTGTTGGTGCAGGAAACCACTTTTGCACTTGTATTAGTGTGGAAAAACCACTTTTCGCACTTGTGTTAGTGTTGAAAAACCACTTTTCGCACTTGTGTTAGTGTTGAAAAACCACTTTTCGCACTTGTGTTGGTGCAGGAAACCACTTTTGCACTTGTATTAGTGTGGAAAAACCATTTTTCGCACTTGTGTTAGTGTTGAAAAACCACTTTACGCACTTGTGTTAGTGTTGAAAAACCACTTTTCGCACTTGTGTTGGTGCAGGAAACCACTTTTGCACTTGTATTAGTGTGGAAAAACCACTTTTCGCACTTGTGTTAGTGTTGAAAAACCACTTTACGCACTTGTGTTAGTGTTGAAAAACCACTTTTCGCACTTGTGTTGGTGCAGGAAACCACTTTTGCACTTGTATTAGTGTGGAAAAACCATTTTTCGCACTTGTGTTAGTGTTGAAAAACCACTTTACGCACTTGTGTTAGTGTTGAAAAACCACTTTTCGCACTGTGTTGGTGCAGGAAAACCACTTTTGCACTTGTATTATTGTGGGAAAACCACTTTTCGCACTTGTATTAGTGTGGAAAAACCACTTATCGCACTTGTGTTAGTGTTGAAAAACCACTTTTCGCACTTGTGTTAGTGTTGAAAAACCACTTTTCGCACTTGTGTTGGTGCAGGAAACCACTTTTGCACTTGTATTAGTGTGGAAAAAACACTTTTTGCACTTGTGATAGTGTTGAAAAACCACTTTTCGCACTTGTGTTAGTGTTGAAAAACCACTTTTCGCACTTGTGTTGGTGCAGGAAACCACTTTTGCACTTGTATTAGTGTCGAAAAAACACTTTTTGCACTTGTGATAGTGTTGAAAAACCACTTTTCGCACTTGTGTTAGTGTTGAAAAACCACTTTTCGCACTTGTGTTGGTGCAGGAAACCACCTTTGCACTTGTATTAGTGTGGAAAAACCACTTTTCGCACTTGTGTTAGTGTTGAAAAACCACTTTACGCACTTGTGTTAGTGTTGAAAAACCACTTTTCGCACTTGTGTTGGTGCAGGAAACCACTTTTGCACTTGTATTAGTGTGGAAAAAACCCTTTTTGCACTTGTGATAGTGTTGAAAAACCACTTTTCGCACTTGTGTTAGTGTTGAAAAACCACTTTTCACACTTGTGTTATTGTTGAAAAACCACTTTTCGCACTTGTGTTAGTGTTGAAAAACCACTTTTCGCACTGGTGTTGTTGAAAAACCACTTTTCGCACTTGTGTTGGTGCAGGAAACCACTTTTGCACTTGTATTAGTGTGGAAAAAACACTTTTTGCACTTGTGATAGTGTTGAAAAACCACTTTTCGCACTTGTGTTAATGTTGAAAAACCACTTTTCGCACTTGTGTTAGTGTTGAAAAACCACTTTTCGCACTTGTGTTAGTGTTGAAAAACCACTTTTCGTACTTGTGTTGGTGCAGGAAACCACTTTTGCACTTGTATTAGTGTGGAAATACCACTTATCGCACTTGTGTTAGTGTTGAAAAACCACTTTTCGCACTTGTGTTAGTGTTGAAAAACCACTTTTCGCACTTGTGTTGGTGCAGGAAACCACTTTTGCACTTGTATTAGTGTGGAAAAAACACCTTTTGCACTTGTGATAGTGTTGAAAAACCACTTTTCGCACTTGTGTTAGTGTTGAAAAACCACTTTTCGCACTTGTGTTGGTGCAGGAAACCACTTTTGCTCTTGTATTAGTGTGGAAAAACCACTTCTCGCACTTGTGTTAGTGTTGAAAAACCACTTTTCACACTTGTGTTATTGTTGAAAAACCACTTTTCGCACTTGTGTTAGTGTTGAAAAACCACTTTTCGCACTTGTGTTGGTGCAGGAAACCACTTTTGCACTTGTATTAGAGTGGAAAAAACACTTTTTGCACTTGTGATAGTGTTGAAAAACCACTTTTCGCACTTGTGTTAGTGTCGAAAAACCACTTTTCGCACTTGTGTTAGTGTTGAAAAACCACTTTTCGCACTTGTGTTAGTGTTGAAAAACCACTTTTCGCACTTGTGTTAGTGTTGAAAAACCACTTTTCGCACTTGTGTTGGTGCAGGAAACCACTTTTGCACTTGTATTAGTGTGGAAAAACACTTTTTGCACTTGTGATAGTGTTGAAAAACCACTTTTCGCACTTGTGTTAGTGTTGAAAAACAACTTTTCGCACTTGTGTTGGTGCAGGAAACCACTTTTACACTTGTATTAGTGTGGAAAAACCACTTTTCGCACTTGTGTTAGTGTTGAAAAACCACTTTTTGCACTTGTGTTAGTGTTGAAAAACCACTTTTCGCACTTGTGTTAGTGTTGAAAAACCACTTTTCGCACTTGTGTTGGTGCAGGAAACCACTTTTGCACTTGTATTAGTGTGGAAAAAACACTTTTTGCACTTCTGATAGTGTTGAAAAACCACTTTTCGCACTTGCGTTAGTGTTGAAAAACCACTTTTCGCACTTGTGTTAGTGTTGAAAAACCACTTTTTGCACTTGTGATAGTGTTGAAAAACCACTTTTTGCACTTGTGTTAGTGTTAAAAACCACTTTTCGCACTTGTGTTAGTGTTGAAAAACGACTTTTCGCACTTGTGTTAGTGTTGAAAAACCACTTTTCGCACTTGTGTTGGTGCAGGAAACCACTTTTGCACTTGTATTAGTGTGGAAAAAACCCTTTTTGCACTTGTGATAGTGTTGAAAAACCACTTTTCGCACTTGTGTTAGTGTTGAAAAACCACTTTTCACACTTGTGTTATTGTTGAAAAACCACTTTTCGTACTTGTGTTAGTGTTGAAAAACCACTTTTCGCACTGGTGTTGTTGAAAAACCACTTTTCGCACTTGTGTTGGTGCAGGAAACCACTTTTGCACTTGTATTAGTGTGGAAAAACCACTTTTCGCACTTGTGTTAGTGTTGAAAAACCACTTTTCGCACTTGTGTTAGTGTTGAAAAACCACTTTTCGCACTTGTGTTGGTGCAGGAAACCACTTTTGCACTTGTATTAGTGTGGAAAAACCATTTTTCGCACTTGTGTTAGTGTTGAAAAACCACTTTACGCACTTGTGTTAGTGTTGAAAAACCACTTTTCGCACTGTGTTGGTGCAGGAAAGCACTTTTGCACTTGTATTAGTGTGGAAAAACCACTTTTTGCATTTGTGTTAGTGTTGAAAAACCACTTTTCGCACTTGTGTTAGTGTTGAAAAACCACTTTTCGCACTTGTGTTGGTGCAGGAAACCACTTTTGCACTTGTATTAGTGTCGAAAAAACACTTTTTGCACTTGTGATAGTGTTGAAAAACCACTTTTCGCACTTGTGTTAGTGTTGAAAAACCACTTTTCGCACTTGTGTTGGTGCAGGAAACCACCTTTGCACTTGTATTAGTGTGGAAAAACCACTTTTCGCACTTGTGTTAGTGTTGAAAAACCACTTTACGCACTTGTGTTAGTGTTGAAAAACCACTTTTCGCACTTGTGTTAGTGTTGAAAAAACCACTTTTCGCACTTGTGTTAGTGTTGAAAAACCACTTTTCGCACTTGTGTTGGTGCAGGAAACCACTTTTGCACTTGTATTAGTGTGGAAAAACCATTTTTCGCACTTGTGTTAGTGTTGAAAAACCACTTTACGCACTTGTGTTAGTGTTGAAAAACCACTTTTCGCACTGTGTTGGTGCAGGAAAACCACTTTTGCACTTGTATTATTGTGGGAAAACCACTTTTTGCATTTGTGTTAGTGTTGAAAAACCACTTTTCGCACTTGTGTTAGTGTTGAAAAACCACTTTTCGCACGTGTGTTGGTGCAGGAAACCACTTTTGCACTTGTATTAGTGTCGAAAAAACACTTTTTGCACTTGTGATAGTGTTGAAAAACCACTTTTCGCACTTGTGTTAGTGTTGAAAAACCACTTTTCGCACTTGTGTTGGTGCAGGAAACCACTTTTACTCTTGTATTAGTGTGGAAAAACCACTTTTCGCACTTGTGTAAGTGTTGAAAAACCACTTTTCGCACTTGTGTTAGTGTTGAAAAACCACTTTTCGCACTTGTGTTAGTGTTGAAAAACCACTTTTCGCACTTGTGTTGGTGCAGGAAACCACTTTTGCACTTGTATTAGTGTGGAAAAAACACTTTTTGCACTTGTGATAGTGTTGAAAAACCACTTTTCGCACTTGTGTTAGTGTTGAAAAACCACTTTTCGCACTTGTGTTAGTGTTGAAAAACCACTTTTCGCACTTGTGTTGGTGCAGGAAACCTCTTTTGCACTTGTATTAGTGTGGAAAACCACTTTTTGCACTTGTGTTAGTGTTGAAAAACCACTTTTCGCACTTGTGTTAGTGTTGAAAAACCACTTTTCGCACTTGTGTTGGTGCAGGAAACCACTTTTGCACTTGTATTAGTGTGGAAAAAACACTTTTTGCACTTGTGATAGTGTTGAAAAACCACTTTTCGCACTTGTGTTAGTGTTGAAAAACCACTTTTCGCACTTGTGTTGGTGCAGGAAACCACTTTTGCACTTGTATTAGTGTGGAAAAACCACTTTTCGCACTTGTGTTAGTGTTGAAAAACCACATTTCGCACTTGTGTTAGTGTTGAAAAACCACTTTTCGCACTTGTGTTAGTGTTGAAAAACCACTTTTCGCACTTGTGTTAGTGTTGAAAAACTACTTTTCGCACTTGTGTTAGTGTTGAAAAACCACTTTTTGCACTTGTGATAGTGTTGAAAAACCACTTTTTGCACTTGTGTTAGTGTTGAAAAACCACTTTTCGCACTTGTGTTAGTGTTGAAAAACCACTTTTCGCACTTGTGTTAGTGTTGAAAAACCACTTTTCGCACTTGTGTTAGTGTTGAAAAACCACTTTTCGCACTTGTGTTAGTGTTGAAAAACCACTTTTCGCACTTGTGTTAGTGTTGAAAAACCACTTTTCGCACTTGTGTTGGTGCAGGAAACCACTTTTGCACTTGTATTAGTGTGGAAAAAACACTTTTTGCACTTGTGATAGTGTTGAAAAACCACTTTTCGCACTTGTGTTAATGTTGAAAAACCACTTTTCGCACTTGTGTTAGTGTTGAAAAACCACTTTTCGTACTTGTGTTGGTGCAGGAAACCACTTTTGCACTTGTATTAGTGTGGAAATACCACTTATCGCACTTGTGTTAGTGTTGAAAAACCACTTTTCGCACTTGTGTTAGTGTTGAAAAACCACTTTTCGCACTTGTGTTGGTGCAGGAAACCACTTTTGCACTTGTAATAGTGTGGAAAAAACACCTTTTGCACTTGTGATAGTGTTGAAAAACCACTTTTCGCACTTGTGTTAGTGTTGAAAAACCACTTTTCGCACTTGTGTTGGTGCAGGAAACCACTTTTGCTCTTGTATTAGTGTGGAAAAACCACTTCTCGCACTTGTGTTAGTGTTGAAAAACCACTTTTCACACTTGTGTTATTGTTGAAAAACCACTTTTCGCACTTGTGTTAGTGTTGAAAAACCACTTTTCGCACTTGTGTTGGTGCAGGAAACCACTTTTGCACTTGTACTAGAGTGGAAAAAACACTTTTTGCACTTGTGATAGTGTTGAAAAACCACTTTTCGCACTTGTGTTAGTGTCGAAAAACCACTTTTCGCACTTGTGTTAGTGTTGAAAAACCACTTTTCGCACTTGTGTTAGTGTTGAAAAACCACTTTTCGCACTTGTGTTCGTGTTGAAAAACCACTTTTCGCACTTGTGTTGGTGCAGGAAACCACTTTTGCACTTGTATTAGTGTGGAAAAAACACTTTTTGCACTTGTGATAGTGTTGAAAAACCACTTTTCGCACTTGTGTTAGTGTTGAAAAACAACTTTTCGCACTTGTGTTGGTGCAGGAAACCACTTTTACACTTGTATTAGTGTGGAAAAACCACTTTTCGCACTTGTGTTAGTGTTGAAAAACCACTTTTTGCACTTGTGTTAGTGTTGAAAAACCACTTTTCGCACTTGTGTTAGTGTTGAAAAACCACTTTTCGCACTTGTGTTGGTGCAGGAAACCACTTTTGCACTTGTATTAGTGTGGAAAAAACACTTTTTGCACTTGTATTAGTGTGGAAAAAACACTTTTTGCACTTGCGTTAGTGTTGAAAAACCACTTTTCGCACTTGCGTTAGTGTTGAAAAACCACTTTTTGCACTTGTGTTAGTGTTGAAAAACCACTTTTTGCACTTGTGTTAGTGTTGAAAAACCACTTTTCGCACTTGTGTTAGTGTTGAAAAACGACTTTTCGCACTTGTGTTAGTGTTGAAAAACCACTTTTCGCACTTGTGTTGGTGCAGGAAACCACTTTTGCACTTGTATTAGTGTGGAAAAAACCCTTTTTGCACTTGTGATAGTGTTGAAAAACCACTTTTCGCACTTGTGTTAGTGTTGAAAAACCACTTTTCACACTTGTGTTATTGTTGAAAAACCACTTTTCGTACTTGTGTTAGTGTTGAAAAACCACTTTTCGCACTGGTGTTGTTGAAAAACCACTTTTCGCACTTGTGTTGGTGCAGGAAACCACTTTTGCACTTGTATTAGTGTGGAAAAACCACTTTTCGCACTTGTGTTAGTGTTGAAAAACCACTTTTCGCACTTGTGTTAGTGTTGAAAAACCACTTTTCGCACTTGTGTTGGTGCAGGAAACCACTTTTGCACTTGTATTAGTGTGGAAAAACCATTTTTCGCACTTGTGTTAGTGTTGAAAAACCACTTTACGCACTTGTGTTAGTGTTGAAAAACCACTTTTCGCACTGTGTTGGTGCAGGAAAGCACTTTTGCACTTGTATTAGTGTGGAAAAACCACTTTTTGTATTTGTGTTAGTGTTGAAAAACCACTTTTCGCACTTGTGTTAGTGTTGAAAAACCACTTTTCGCACTTGTGTTGGTGCAGGAAACCACTTTTGCACTTGTATTAGTGTCGAAAAAACACTTTTTGCACTTGTGATAGTGTTGAAAAACCACTTTTCGCACTTGTGTTAGTGTTGAAAAACCACTTTTCGCACTTGTGTTGGTGCAGGAAACCACCTTTGCACTTGTATTAGTGTGGAAAAAACCCTTTTTGCACTTGTGATAGTGTTGAAAAACCACTTTTCGCACTTGTGTTAGTGTTGAAAAACCACTTTTCACACTTGTGTTATTGTTGAAAAACCACTTTTCGCACTTGTGTTAGTGTTGAAAAACCACTTTTCGCACTGGTGTTGTTGAAAAACCACTTTTCGCACTTGTGTTGGTGCAGGAAACCACTTTTGCACTTGTATTAGTGTGGAAAAACCACTTTTCGCACTTGTGTTAGTGTTGAAAAACCACTTTTCGCACTTGTGTTAGTGTTGAAAAACCACTTTTCGCACTTGTGTTGGTGCAGGAAACCACTTTTGCACTTGTATTAGTGTGGAAAAACCATTTTTCGCACTTGTGTTAGTGTTGAAAAACCACTTTACGCACTTGTGTTAGTGTTGAAAAACCACTTTTCGCACTTGTGTTGGTGCAGGAAACCACTTTTGCACTTGTATTAGTGTGGAAAAACCACTTTTCGCACTTGTGTTAGTGTTGAAAAACCACTTTACGCACTTGTGTTAGTGTTGAAAAACCACTTTTCGCACTTGTGTTGGTGCAGGAAACCACTTTTGCACTTGTATTAGTGTGGAAAAACCATTTTTCGCACTTGTGTTAGTGTTGAAAAACCACTTTACGCACTTGTGTTAGTGTTGAAAAACCACTTTTCGCACTGTGTTGGTGCAGGAAAACCACTTTTGCACTTGTATTATTGTGGGAAAACCACTTTTCGCACTTGTATTAGTGTGGAAAAACCACTTATCGCACTTGTGTTAGTGTTGAAAAACCACTTTTCGCACTTGTGTTAGTGTTGAAAAACCACTTTTCGCACTTGTGTTGGTGCAGGAAACCACTTTTGCACTTGTATTAGTGTGGAAAAAACACTTTTTGCACTTGTGATAGTGTTGAAAAACCACTTTTCGCACTTGTGTTAGTGTTGAAAAACCACTTTTCGCACTTGTGTTGGTGCAGGAAACCACTTTTACTCTTGTATTAGTGTGGAAAAACCACTTTTCGCACATGTGTAAGTGTTGAAAAACCACTTTTCGCACTTGTGTTAGTGTTGAAAAACCACTTTTCGCACTTGTGTTAGTGTTGAAAAACCACTTTTCGCACTTGTGTTGGTGCAGGAAACCACTTTTGCACTTGTATTAGTGTGGAAAAAACACTTTTTGCACTTGTGATAGTGTTGAAAAACCACTTTTCGCACTTGTGTTAGTGTTGAAAAACCACTTTTCGCACTTGTGTTAGTGTTGAAAAACCACTTTTCGCACTTGTGTTGGTGCAGGAAACCACTTTTGCACTTGTATTAGTGTGGAAAACCACTTTTTGCACTTGTGTTAGTGTTGAAAAACCACTTTTCGCACTTGTGTTAGTGTTGAAAAACCACTTTTCGCACTTGTGTTGGTGCAGGAAACCACTTTTGCACTTGTATTAGTGTGGAAAAAACACTTTTTGCACTTGTGATAGTGTTGAAAAACCACTTTTCGCACTTGTGTTAGTGTTGAAAAACCACTTTTCGCACTTGTGTTGGTGCAGGAAACCACTTTTGCACTTGTATTAGTGTGGAAAAACCACTTTTCGCACTTGTGTTAGTGTTGAAAAACCACATTTCGCACTTGTGTTAGTGTTGAAAAACCACTTTTCGCACTTGTGTTAGTGTTGAAAAACCACTTTTCGCACTTGTGTTAGTGTTGAAAAACTACTTTTCGCACTTGTGTTAGTGTTGAAAAACCACTTTTTGCACTTGTGATAGTGTTGAAAAACCACTTTTTGCACTTGTGTTAGTGTTGAAAAACCACTTTTCGCACTTGTGTTAGTGTTGAAAAACCACTTTTCGCACTTGTGTTAGTGTTGAAAAACCACTTTTCGCACTTGTGTTAGTGTTGAAAAACCACTTTTCGCACTTGTGTTAGTGTTGAAAAACCACTTTTCGCACTTGTGTTAGTGTTGAAAAACCACTTTTCGCACTTGTGTTGGTGCAGGAAACCACTTTTGCACTTGTATTAGTGTGGAAAAAACACTTTTTGCACTTGTGATAGTGTTGAAAAACCACTTTTCGCACTTGTGTTAATGTTGAAAAACCACTTTTCGCACTTGTGTTAGTGTTGAAAAACCACTTTTCGTACTTGTGTTGGTGCAGGAAACCACTTTTGCACTTGTATTAGTGTGGAAATACCACTTATCGCACTTGTGTTAGTGTTGAAAAACCACTTTTCGCACTTGTGTTAGTGTTGAAAAACCACTTTTCGCACTTGTGTTGGTGCAGGAAACCACTTTTGCACTTGTATTAGTGTGGAAAAAACACCTTTTGCACTTGTGATAGTGTTGAAAAACCACTTTTCGCACTTGTGTTAGTGTTGAAAAACCACTTTTCGCACTTGTGTTGGTGCAGGAAACCACTTTTGCTCTTGTATTAGTGTGGAAAAACCACTTCTCGCACTTGTGTTAGTGTTGAAAAACCACTTTTCACACTTGTGTTATTGTTGAAAAACCACTTTTCGCACTTGTGTTAGTGTTGAAAAACCACTTTTCGCACTTGTGTTGGTGCAGGAAACCACTTTTGCACTTGTACTAGAGTGGAAAAAACACTTTTTGCACTTGTGATAGTGTTGAAAAACCACTTTTCGCACTTGTGTTAGTGTCGAAAAACCACTTTTCGCACTTGTGTTAGTGTTGAAAAACCACTTTTCGCACTTGTGTTAGTGTTGAAAAACCACTTTTCGCACTTGTGTTCGTGTTGAAAAACCACTTTTCGCACTTGTGTTGGTGCAGGAAACCACTTTTGCACTTGTATTAGTGTGGAAAAAACACTTTTTGCACTTGTGATAGTGTTGAAAAACCACTTTTCGCACTTGTGTTAGTGTTGAAAAACAACTTTTCGCACTTGTGTTGGTGCAGGAAACCACTTTTACACTTGTATTAGTGTGGAAAAACCACTTTTCGCACTTGTGTTAGTGTTGAAAAACCACTTTTTGCACTTGTGTTAGTGTTGAAAAACCACTTTTCGCACTTGTGTTAGTGTTGAAAAACCACTTTTCGCACTTGTGTTGGTGCAGGAAACCACTTTTGCACTTGTATTAGTGTGGAAAAAACACTTTTTGCACTTCTGATAGTGTTGAAAAACCACTTTTCGCACTTGCGTTAGTGTTGAAAAACCACTTTTCGCACTTGTGTTAGTGTTGAAAAACCACTTTTTGCACTTGTGATAGTGTTGAAAAACCACTTTTTGCACTTGTGTTAGTGTTGAAAAACCACTTTTCGCACTTGTGTTAGTGTTGAAAAACGACTTTTCGCACTTGTGTTAGTGTTGAAAAACCACTTTTCGCACTTGTGTTGGTGCAGGAAACCACTTTTGCACTTATATTAGTGTGGAAAAAACCCTTTTTGCACTTGTGATAGTGTTGAAAAACCACTTTTCGCACTTGTGTTAGTGTTGAAAAACCACTTTTCACACTTGTGTTATTGTTGAAAAACCACTTTTCGTACTTGTGTTAGTGTTGAAAAACCACTTTTCGCACTGGTGTTGTTGAAAAACCACTTTTCGCACTTGTGTTGGTGCAGGAAACCACTTTTGCACTTGTATTAGTGTGGAAAAACCACTTTTCGCACTTGTGTTAGTGTTGAAAAACCACTTTTCGCACTTGTGTTAGTGTTGAAAAACCACTTTTCGCACTTGTGTTGGTGCAGGAAACCACTTTTGCACTTGTATTAGTGTGGAAAAACCATTTTTCGCACTTGTGTTAGTGTTGAAAAACCACTTTACGCACTTGTGTTAGTGTTGAAAAACCACTTTTCGCACTGTGTTGGTGCAGGAAAGCACTTTTGCACTTGTATTAGTGTGGAAAAACCACTTTTTGTATTTGTGTTAGTGTTGAAAAACCACTTTTCGCACTTGTGTTAGTGTTGAAAAACCACTTTTCGCACTTGTGTTGGTGCAGGAAACCACTTTTGCACTTGTATTAGTGTCGAAAAAACACTTTTTGCACTTGTGATAGTGTTGAAAAACCACTTTTCGCACTTGTGTTAGTGTTGAAAAACCACTTTTCGCACTTGTGTTGGTGCAGGAAACCACCTTTGCACTTGTATTAGTGTGGAAAAAACCCTTTTTGCACTTGTGATAGTGTTGAAAAACCACTTTTCGCACTTGTGTTAGTGTTGAAAAACCACTTTTCACACTTGTGTTATTGTTGAAAAACCACTTTTCGCACTTGTGTTAGTGTTGAAAAACCACTTTTCGCACTGGTGTTGTTGAAAAACCACTTTTCGCACTTGTGTTGGTGCAGGAAACCACTTTTGCACTTGTATTAGTGTGGAAAAACCACTTTTCGCACTTGTGTTAGTGTTGAAAAACCACTTTTCGCACTTGTGTTAGTGTTGAAAAACCACTTTTCGCACTTGTGTTGGTGCAGGAAACCACTTTTGCACTTGTATTAGTGTGGAAAAACCATTTTTCGCACTTGTGTTAGTGTTGAAAAACCACTTTACGCACTTGTGTTAGTGTTGAAAAACCACTTTTCGCACTTGTGTTGGTGCAGGAAACCACTTTTGCACTTGTATTAGTGTGGAAAAACCACTTTTCGCACTTGTGTTAGTGTTGAAAAACCACTTTACGCACTTGTGTTAGTGTTGAAAAACCACTTTTCGCACTTGTGTTGGTGCAGGAAACCACTTTTGCACTTGTATTAGTGTGGAAAAACCATTTTTCGCACTTGTGTTAGTGTTGAAAAACCACTTTACGCACTTGTGTTAGTGTTGAAAAACCACTTTTCGCACTGTGTTGGTGCAGGAAAACCACTTTTGCACTTGTATTATTGTGGGAAAACCACTTTTCGCACTTGTATTAGTGTGGAAAAACCACTTATCGCACTTGTGTTAGTGTTGAAAAACCACTTTTCGCACTTGTGTTAGTGTTGAAAAACCACTTTTCGCACTTGTGTTGGTGCAGGAAACCACTTTTGCACTTGTATTAGTGTGGAAAAAACACTTTTTGCACTTGTGATAGTGTTGAAAAACCACTTTTCGCACTTGTGTTAGTGTTGAAAAACCACTTTTCGCACTTGTGTTGGTGCAGGAAACCACTTTTGCTCTTGTATTAGTGTTGAAAAACCACTTTTCGCACTTGTGTTAATGTTGGAAAACCACTTTTCACACTTGTGTTAGTGTTGAAAAAACCACTTTTCGCACTTGTGTTAGTGTTGAAAAACCACTTTTCGCACTTGTGTTGGTGCAGGAAACCACTTTTGCACTTGTATTAGTGTGGAAAAACCATTTTTCGCACTTGTGTTAGTGTTGAAAAACCACTTTACGCACTTGTGTTAGTGTTGAAAAACCACTTTTCGCACTGTGTTGGTGCAGGAAAACCACTTTTGCACTTGTATTATTGTGGGAAAACCACTTTTTGCATTTGTGTTAGTGTTGAAAAACCACTTTTCGCACTTGTGTTAGTGTTGAAAAACCACTTTTCGCACGTGTGTTGGTGCAGGAAACCACTTTTGCACTTGTATTAGTGTCGAAAAAACACTTTTTGCACTTGTGATAGTGTTGAAAAACCACTTTTCGCACTTGTGTTAGTGTTGAAAAACCACTTTTCGCACTTGTGTTGGTGCAGGAAACCACTTTTACTCTTGTATTAGTGTGGAAAAACCACTTTTCGCACTTGTGTAAGTGTTGAAAAACCACTTTTCGCACTTGTGTTAGTGTTGAAAAACCACTTTTCGCACTTGTGTTAGTGTTGAAAAACCACTTTTCGCACTTGTGTTGGTGCAGGAAACCACTTTTGCACTTGTATTAGTGTGGAAAAAACACTTTTTGCACTTGTGATAGTGTTGCAAAACCACTTTTCGCACTTGCGTTAGTGTTGAAAAACCACTTTTCGCACTTTTGTTAGTGTTGAAAAACCACTTTTCGCACTTGTGTTGGTGCATGAAACCACTTTTGCACTTGTATTAGTGTGGAAAAAACACTTTTTGCACTTGTGATAGTGTTGAAAAACCACTTTTTGCACTTGTGTTAGTGTTGAAAAACCACTTTTCGCACTTGTGTTAGTGTTGAAAAACCACTTTTCGCACTTGTGTTAGTGTTGAAAAACCACTTTTCGCACTTGTGTTAGTGTTGAAAAACCACTTTTCGCACTTGTGTTAGTGATGAAAACCACTTTTCGCACTTGTGTTAGTGTTGAAAAACCACTTTTCGCACTTGTGTTGGTGCAGGAAACCACTTTTGCACTTGTATTAGTGTTGAAAAACCACTTTACGCACTTGTGTTAGTGTTGAAAAACCACTTTTCGCACTGTGTTGGTGCAGGAAAACCACTTTTGCACTTGTATTATTGTGGGAAAACCACTTTTCGCACTTGTGTTAGTGTTGAAAAACCACTTTTCGCAGTTGTGTTAGTGTTGAAAAACCACTTTTCGCACTTGTGTTGGTGCAGGAAACCACTTTTGCACTTGTATTAGTGTCGAAAAAACACTTTTTGCACTTGTGATAGTGTTGAAAAACCACTTTTCGCACTTGTGTTAGTGTTGAAAAACCACTTTTCGCACTTGTGTTGGTGCAGGAAACCACTTTTGCACTTGTATTATTGTCGAAAAAACACTTTTTGCACTTGTGATAGTGTTGAAAAACCACTTTTCGCACTTGTGTTAGTGTTGAAAAACCACTTTTCGCACTTGTGTTGGTGCAGGAAACCACTTTTACTCTTGTATTAGTGTGGAAAAACCACTTTTCGCACTTGTGTAAGTGTTGAAAAACCACTTTTCGCACTTGTGTTAGTGTTGAAAAACCACTTTTCGCACTTGTGTTAGTGTTGAAAAACCACTTTTCGCACTTGTGTTGGTGCAGGAAACCACTTTTGCACTTGTATTAGTGTGGAAAAAACACTTTTTGCACTTGTGATAGTGTTGCAAAACCACTTTTCGCACTTGCGTTAGTGTTGAAAAACCACTTTTCGCACTTGTGTTAGTGTTGAAAAACCACTTTTCGCACTTGTGTTGGTGCAGGAAACCACTTTTGCACTTGTATTAGTGTGGAAAAAACACTTTTTGCACTTGTGATAGTGTTGAAAAACCACTTTTTGCACTTGTGTTAGTGTTGAAAAACCACTTTTCGCACTTGTGTTAGTGTTGAAAAACCACTTTTCGCACTTGTGTTAGTGTTGAAAAACCACTTTTCGCACTTGTGTTAGTGTTGAAAAACCACTTTTCGCACTTGTGTTAGTGATGAAAACCACTTTTCGCACTTGTGTTAGTGTTGAAAAACCACTTTTCGCACTTGTGTTGGTGCAGGAAACCACTTTTGCACTTGTATTAGTGTGGAAAAACCATTTTTCGCACTTGTGTTAGTGTTGAAAAACCACTTTACGCACTTGTGTTAGTGTTGAAAAACCACTTTTCGCACTGTGTTGGTGCAGGAAAACCACTTTTGCACTTGTATTATTGTGGGAAAACCACTTTTCGCACTTGTGTTAGTGTTGAAAAACCACTTTTCGCAGTTGTGTTAGTGTTGAAAAACCACTTTTCGCACTTGTGTTGGTGCAGGAAACCACTTTTGCACTGTTATTAGTGTCGAAAAAACACTTTTTGCACTTGTGATAGTGTTGAAAAACCACTTTTCGCACTTGTGTTGGTGCAGGAAACCACTTTTGCACTTGTATTAGTGTGGAAAAACCACTTTTCGCACTTGTGTTAGTGTTGAAAAACCACTTTTCGCACTTGTGTTAGTGTTGAAAAACCACTTTTCGCACTTGTGTTGGTGCAGGAAACCACTTTTGCACTTGTATTAGTGTGGAAAAAACACTTTTTGCACTTGTGATAGTGTTGAAAAACCACTTTTCGCACTTGTGTTAGTGTTGAAAAACCACTTTTCGCACTTGTGTTAGTGTTGAAAAACCACTTTTCGCATTTGTGTTAGTGTTGAAAAACCACTTTTCGCATTTGTGTTAGTGTTGAAAAACCACTTTTCGCACTTGTGTTAGTGTTGAAAAACCACTTTTCGCACTTGTGTTAGTGTTGAAAAACCACTTTTCGCACTTGTGTTAGTGTTGAAAACCACTTTTCGCACTTGTGTTAGTGTTGAAAAACCACTTTTCGCACTTGTGTTGGTGCAGGAAACCACTTTCGCACTTGTGTTAGTGTTGAAAAACCACTTTTCGCACTTGTGTTAGTGTTGAAAAACCACTTTTCGCACTTGTGTTGGTGCAGGAAACCACTTTTGCACTTGTATTAGTGTGGAAAAAACACTTTTTGCACTTGTGATAGTGTTGAAAAACCACTTTTCGCACTTGTGTTAGTGTTGAAAAACCACTTTTCCCACTTGTGTTGGTGCAGGAAACCACTTTTACTCTTGTATTAGTGTGGAAAAACCACTTTTCGCACTTGTGTAAGTGTTGAAAAACCACTTTTCGCAATTGTGTTAGTGTTGAAAAACCACTTTTCGCACTTGTGTTAGTGTTGAAAAACCACTTTTCGCACTTGTGTTGGTGCAGGAAACCACTTTTGCACTTGTATTAGTGTGGAAAAAACACTTTTTGCACTTGTGATAGTGTTGAAAAACCACTTTTCGCACTTGTGTTAGTGTTGAAAAACCACTTTTCGCACTTGTGTTAGTGTTGAAAAACCACTTTTCGCATTTGTGTTAGTGTTGAAAAACCACTTTTCGCATTTGTGTTAGTGTTGAAAAACCACTTTTCGCACTTGTGTTAGTGTTGAAAAACCACTTTTCGCACTTGTGTTAGTGTTGAAAAACCACTTTTCGCACTTGTGTTAGTGTTGAAAACCACTTTTCGCACTTGTGATAGTGTTGAAAAATCACTTTTCGCACTTGTGTTGGTGCAGGAAACCACTTTCGCACTTGTGTTAGTGTTGAAAAACCACTTTTCGCACTTGTGTTAGTGTTGAAAAACCACTTTTCGCACTTGTGTTGGTGCAGGAAACCACTTTTGCACTTGTATTAGTGTGGAAAAAACACTTTTTGCACTTGTGATAGTGTTGAAAAACCACTTTTCGCACTTGTGTTAGTGTTGAAAAACCACTTTTCCCACTTGTGTTGGTGCAGGAAACCACTTTTACTCTTGTATTAGTGTGGAAAAACCACTTTTCGCACTTGTGTAAGTGTTGAAAAACCACTTTTCGCACTTGTGTTAGTGTTGAAAAACCACTTTTCGCACTTGTGTTAGTGTTGAAAAACCACTTTTCGCACTTGTGTTGGTGCAGGAAACCACTTTTGCACTTGTATTAGTGTGGAAAAAACCACTTTTCGCACTTGTGTAAGTGTTGAAAAACCACTTTTCGCAATTGTGTTAGTGTTGAAAAACCACTTTTCGCACTTGTGTTAGTGTTGAAAAACCACTTTTCGCACTTGTGTTGGTGCAGGAAACCACTTTTGCACTTGTATTAGTGTGGAAAAAACACTTTTTGCACTTGTGATAGTGTTGAAAAACCACTTTTCGCACTTGTGTTAGTGTTGAAAAACCACTTTTCGCACTTGTGTTAGTGTTGAAAAACCACTTTTCCCACTTGTGTTGGTGCAGGAAACCACTTTTACTCTTGTATTAGTGTGGAAAAACCACTTTTCGCACTTGTGTAAGTGTTGAAAAACCACTTTTCGCAATTGTGTTAGTGTTGAAAAACCACTTTTCGCACTTGTGTTAGTGTTGAAAAACCACTTTTCGCACTTGTGTTGGTGCAGGAAACCACTTTTGCACTTGTATTAGTGTGGAAAAAACACTTTTTGCACTTGTGATAGTGTTGAAAAACCACTTTTCGCACTTGTGTTAGTGTTGAAAAACCACTTTTCGCACTTGTGTTAGTGTTGAAAAACCACTTTTCGCATTTGTGTTAGTGTTGAAAAACCACTTTTCGCATTTGTGTTAGTGTTGAAAAACCACTTTTCGCACTTGTGTTAGTGTTGAAAAACCACTTTTCGCACTTGTGTTAGTGTTGAAAAACCACTTTTCGCACTTGTGTTAGTGTTGAAAACCACTTTTCGCACTTGTGTTAGTGTTGAAAAATCACTTTTCGCACTTGTGTTGGTGCAGGAAACCACTTTCGCACTTGTGTTAGTGTTGAAAAACCACTTTTCGCACTTGTGTTAGTGTTGAAAAACCACTTTTCGCACTTGTGTTGGTGCAGGAAACCACTTTTGCACTTGTATTAGTGTGGAAAAAACACTTTTTGCACTTGTGATAGTGTTGAAAAACCACTTTTCGCACTTGTGTTAGTGTTGAAAAACCACTTTTCCCACTTGTGTTGGTGCAGGAAACCACTTTTACTCTTGTATTAGTGTGGAAAAACCACTTTTCGCACTTGTGTAAGTGTTGAAAAACCACTTTTCGCACTTGTGTTAGTGTTGAAAAACCACTTTTCGCACTTGTGTTAGTGTTGAAAAACCACTTTTCGCACTTGTGTTGGTGCAGGAAACCACTTTTGCACTTGTATTAGTGTGGAAAAAACACTTTTTGCACTTGTGATAGTGTTGCAAAACCACTTTTCGCACTTGCGTTAGTGTTGAAAAACCACTTTTCGCACTTGTGTTAGTGTTGAAAAACCACTTTTCGCACTTGTGTTGGTGCAGGAAACCACTTTTGCACTTGTATTAGTGTGGAAAAAACACTTTTTGCACTTGTGATAGTGTTGAAAAACCACTTTACGCACTTGTGTTAGTGTTGAAAAACCACTTTTCGCACTGTGTTGGTGCAGGAAAGCACTTTTGCACTTGTATTAGTGTGGAAAAACCACTTTTTGCATTTGTGTTAGTGTTGAAAAACCACTTTTCGCACTTGTGTTAGTGTTGAAAAACCACTTTTCGCACTTGTGTTGGTGCAGGAAACCACTTTTGCACTTGTATTAGTGTGGAAAAACCACTTTTCGCACTTGTGTTAGTGTTGAAAAACCACTTTACGCACTTGTGTTAGTGTTGAAAAACCACTTTTCGCACTTGTGTTGGTGCAGGAAACCACTTTTGCACTTGTATTAGTGTGGAAAAAACACTTTTTGCACTTGTGATAGTGTTGAAAAACCACTTTTCGCACTTGTGTTAGTGTTGAAAATCCACTTTTCGCACTTGTGTTAGTGTTGAAAAACCACTTTTCGCACTTGTGTTAGTGTTGAAAAACCACTTTTCGCATTTCTGTTAGTGTTGAAAAACCACTTTTCGCACTTGTGTTAGTGTTGAAAAACCACTTTTCGCACTTGTTTTAGTGTTGAAAAACCACATTTCGCACTTGTGTTAGTGTTGAAAAACCACTTTTCGCACTTGTGTTGGTGCAGGAAACCACTTTTGCACTTGTATTAGTGTGGAAAAAACACTTTTTGCACTTGTTTTAGTGTTGAAAAACCACTTTTCGCACTTGTGTTAGTGTTGAAAAACCACTTTTCGCACTCGTGTTAGTGTTGAAAAACCACTTTTCGCACTTGTTTTAGTGTTGAAAAACCACTTTTTGCACTTGTGTTAGTGTTGAAAAACCACTTTTCGCACTTGTGTTGGTGCAGGAAACCACTTTTACACTTGTATTAGTGTGGAAAACCACTTTTCGCACTTGTTTTAGTGTTGAAAAACCACTTTTCGCACTTGTGTTAGTGTTGAAAAACCACTTTTCGCACTTGTGTTGGTGCAGGAAACCACTTTTGCACTTGTATTAGTGTGGAAAACACACTTTTTGCACTTGTGATAGTGTTCAAAAACCACTTTTCGCACTTGGGTTAGTTTTGAAAAACCACTTTTCGCACTTGTGTTGGTGCAGGAAACCACTTTTGCACTTGTATTAGTGTGGAAAAACCACTTTTCGCATTTGTGTTAGTGTTGAAAAACCACTTTTCGCATTTGTGTTAGTGTTGAAAAACCACTTTTCGCACTTGTGTTAGTGTTGAAAAACCACTTTTCGCACTTGTGTTAGTGTTGAAAAACCACTTTTCGCACTTGTGTTAGTGTTGAAAACCACTTTTCGCACTTGTGTTAGTGTTGAAAAACCACTTTTCGCACTTGTGTTGGTGCAGGAAACCACTTTCGCACTTGTGTTAGTGTTGAAAAACCACTTTTCGCACTTGTGTTAGTGTTGAAAAACCACTTTTCGCACTTGTGTTGGTGCAGGAAACCACTTTTGCACTTGTATTAGTGTGGAAAAAACACTTTTTGCACTTGTGATAGTGTTGAAAAACCACTTTTCGCACTTGTGTTAGTGTTGAAAAACCACTTTTCCCACTTGTGTTGGTGCAGGAAACCACTTTTACTCTTGTATTAGTGTGGAAAAACCACTTTTCGCACTTGTGTAAGTGTTGAAAAACCACTTTTCGCAATTGTGTTAGTGTTGAAAAACCACTTTTCGCACTTGTGTTAGTGTTGAAAAACCACTTTTCGCACTTGTGTTGGTGCAGGAAACCACTTTTGCACTTGTATTAGTGTGGAAAAAACACTTTTTGCACTTGTGATAGTGTTGAAAAACCACTTTTCGCACTTGTGTTAGTGTTGAAAAACCACTTTTCGCACTTGTGTTAGTGTTGAAAAACCACTTTTCGCATTTGTGTTAGTGTTGAAAAACCACTTTTCGCATTTGTGTTAGTGTTGAAAAACCACTTTTCGCACTTGTGTTAGTGTTGAAAAACCACTTTTCGCACTTGTGTTAGTGTTGAAAAACCACTTTTCGCACTTGTGTTAGTGTTGAAAACCACTTTTCGCACTTGTGTTAGTGTTGAAAAATCACTTTTCGCACTTGTGTTGGTGCAGGAAACCACTTTCGCACTTGTGTTAGTGTTGAAAAACCACTTTTCGCACTTGTGTTAGTGTTGAAAAACCACTTTTCGCACTTGTGTTGGTGCAGGAAACCACTTTTGCACTTGTATTAGTGTGGAAAAAACACTTTTTGCACTTGTGATAGTGTTGAAAAACCACTTTTCGCACTTGTGTTAGTGTTGAAAAACCACTTTTCCCACTTGTGTTGGTGCAGGAAACCACTTTTACTCTTGTATTAGTGTGGAAAAACCACTTTTCGCACTTGTGTAAGTGTTGAAAAACCACTTTTCGCACTTGTGTTAGTGTTGAAAAACCACTTTTCGCACTTGTGTTAGTGTTGAAAAACCACTTTTCGCACTTGTGTTGGTGCAGGAAACCACTTTTGCACTTGTATTAGTGTGGAAAAAACACTTTTTGCACTTGTGATAGTGTTGCAAAACCACTTTTCGCACTTGCGTTAGTGTTGAAAAACCACTTTTCGCACTTGTGTTAGTGTTGAAAAACCACTTTTCGCACTTGTGTTGGTGCAGGAAACCACTTTTGCACTTGTATTAGTGTGGAAAAAACACTTTTTGCACTTGTGATAGTGTTGAAAAACCACTTTACGCACTTGTGTTAGTGTTGAAAAACCACTTTTCGCACTGTGTTGGTGCAGGAAAGCACTTTTGCACTTGTATTAGTGTGGAAAAACCACTTTTTGCATTTGTGTTAGTGTTGAAAAACCACTTTTCGCACTTGTGTTAGTGTTGAAAAACCACTTTTCGCACTTGTGTTGGTGCAGGAAACCACTTTTGCACTTGTATTAGTGTGGAAAAACCACTTTTCGCACTTGTGTTAGTGTTGAAAAACCACTTTACGCACTTGTGTTAGTGTTGAAAAACCACTTTTCGCACTTGTGTTGGTGCAGGAAACCACTTTTGCACTTGTATTAGTGTGGAAAAAACACTTTTTGCACTTGTGATAGTGTTGAAAAACCACTTTTCGCACTTGTGTTAGTGTTGAAAATCCACTTTTCGCACTTGTGTTAGTGTTGAAAAACCACTTTTCGCACTTGTGTTAGTGTTGAAAAACCACTTTTCGCATTTCTGTTAGTGTTGAAAAACCACTTTTCGCACTTGTGTTAGTGTTGAAAAACCACTTTTCGCACTTGTTTTAGTGTTGAAAAACCACATTTCGCACTTGTGTTAGTGTTGAAAAACCACTTTTCGCACTTGTGTTGGTGCAGGAAACCACTTTTGCACTTGTATTAGTGTGGAAAAAACACTTTTTGCACTTGTTTTAGTGTTGAAAAACCACTTTTCGCACTTGTGTTAGTGTTGAAAAACCACTTTTCGCACTTGTGTTAGTGTTGAAAAACCACTTTTCGCACTTGTTTTAGTGTTGAAAAACCACTTTTTGCACTTGTGTTAGTGTTGAAAAACCACTTTTCGCACTTGTGTTGGTGCAGGAAACCACTTTTACACTTGTATTAGTGTGGAAAACCACTTTTCGCACTTGTTTTAGTGTTGAAAAACCACTTTTCGCACTTGTGTTAGTGTTGAAAAACCACTTTTCGCACTTGTGTTGGTGCAGGAAACCACTTTTGCACTTGTATTAGTGTGGAAAACACACTTTTTGCACTTGTGATAGTGTTCAAAAACCACTTTTCGCACTTGGGTTAGTTTTGAAAAACCACTTTTCGCACTTGTGTTGGTGCAGGAAACCACTTTTGCACTTGTATTAGTGTGGAAAAAACCACTTTTCGCACTTGTGGTAGTGTTGAAAAACCACTTTTCGCATTTGTGTTAGTGTTGAAAAACCACTTTTCGCACTTGTGTTGGTGCAGGAAACCACTTTTGCACTTGTAGTAGTGTGGAAAAAACACTTTTTGCACTTGTGATAGTGTTGAAAAACCACTTTTTGCACTTATCTTAGTGTTGAAAAACCACTTTTCGCACTTGTGTTAGTGTTGAAAAACCACTTTTCGCATTTGTGTTAGTGTTGAAAAACCACTTTTCGCACTTGTTTTAGTGTTGAAAAACCACTTTTCGCACTTGTGTTAGTGTTGAAAAACCACTTTTCGCACTTGTGTTAGTGTTGAAAAACCACTTTTCGCACTTGTGTTGGTGCAGGAAACCACTTTTGCACTTGTATTAGTGTGGAAAAAACACTTTTTGCACTTGTGGTAGTGTTGAAAAACCACTTTTCGCACTTGTGTTAGTGTTGAAAAACCACTTTTCGCACTTGTGTTGGTGCAGGAAACCACTTTTGCACTTGTATTAGTGTGGAAAAACCACTTTTTGCACTTGTGTTAGTGTTGAAAAACCACTTTTCGCACTTGTGTTAGTGTTGAAAAACCACTTTTCGCACTTGTGTTGGTGCAGGAAACCACTTTTGCACTTGTATTAGTGTGGAAAAAACACTTTTTGCACTTGTGATAGTGTTGAAAAATCACTTTTCGCACTTGTGTTAGTGTTGAAAAACCACTTTTCGCACTTGTGTTTGTGTTGAAAAACCACTTTTCGCACTTGTGTTAGTGTTGAAAAACCACTTTTCGCACTTGTGTTAGTGTTGAAAAACCACTTTTCGCACTTGTGTTAGTGTTGAAAAACCACTTTTCGCACTTGTGTTGGTGCAGGAAACCACTTTTGCACTTGTATTAGTGTGGAAAAAACACTTTTTGCACTTGTGATAGTGTTGAAAAACCACTTTTCGCACTTGTGTTAGTGTTGAAAAACCACTTTTCGCACTTGTGTTAGTGTTGAAAAACCACTTTTCGCACTTGTGTTGGTGCAGGAAACCACTTTTGCACTTGTATTAGTGTGGAAAACCACTTTTTGCTCTTGTGTTAGTGTTGAAAAACCACTTTTCGCACTTGTGTTAGTGTTGAAAAACCACTTTTCGCACTTGTGTTGGTGCAGGAAACCACTTTTGCACTTGTATTAGTGTGGAAAAAACACTTTTTGCACTTGTGATAGTGTTGAAAAACCACTTTTCGCACTTGTGTTAGTGTTGAAAAACCACTTTTCGCACTTGTGTTGGTGCAGGAAACCACTTTTGCACTTGTATTAGTGTGGAAAAACCACTTTTCGCACTTGTGTTAGTGTTGAAAAACCACTTTTCGCACTTGTGTTGGTGCAGGAAACCACTTTTGCACTTGTATTAGTGTGGAAAAAACACTTTTTGCACTTGTTTTAGTGTTGAAAAACCACTTTTCGCACTTGTGTTGGTGCAGGAAACCACTTTTACACTTGTATTAGTGTGGAAAACCACTTTTCGCACTTGTTTTAGTGTTGAAAAACCACTTTTCGCACTTTGTGTTAGTGTTGAAAAACCACTTTTCGCACTTGTGTTAGTGTTGAAAAACCACTTTTCGCACTTGTGTTGGTGCAGGAAACCACTTTTGCACTTGTATTAGTGTGGAAAAAACACTTTTTGCACTTGTGATAGTGTTCAAAAACCACTTTTCGCACTTGGGTTAGTTTTGAAAAACCACTTTTCGCACTTGTGTTGGTGCAGGAAACCACTTTTGCACTTGTATTAGTGTGGAAAAAACCACTTTTCGCACTTGTGGTAGTGTTGAAAAACCACTTTTCGCATTTGTGTTAGTGTTGAAAAACCACTTTTCGCACTTGTGTTGGTGCAGGAAACCACTTTTGCACTTGTATTAGTGTGGAAAAAACACTTTTTGCACTTGTGATAGTGTTGAAAAACCACTTTTTGCACTTATCTTAGTGTTGAAAAACCACTTTTCGCACTTGTGTTAGTGTTGAAAAACCACTTTTCGCATTTGTGTTAGTGTTGAAAAACCACTTTTCGCACTTGTTTTAGTGTTGAAAAACCACTTTTCGCACATGTGTTAGTGTTGAAAAACAACTTTTCGCACTTGTGTTAGTGTTTAAAAACCACTTTTCGCACTTGTGTTAGTGTTGAAAAACCACTTTTCGCATTTGTGTTAGTGTTGAAAAACCACTTTTCGCACTTGTGTTGGTGCAGGAAACCACTTTTGCACTTGTATTAGTGTGGAAAAAACACTTTTTGCACTTGTGGTAGTGTTGAAAAACCACTTTTCGCACTTGTGCTAGTGTTGAAAAACCACTTTTCGCACTTGTGTTGGTGCAGGAAACCACTTTTGCACTTGTATTAGTGTGGAAAAACCACTTTTTGCACTTGTGTTAGTGTTGAAAAACCACTTTTCGCACTTGTGTTAGTGTTGAAAAACCACTTTTCGCACTTGTGTTGGTGCAGGAAACCACTTTTGCACTTGTATTAGTGTGGAAAAAACACTTTTTGCACTTGTGATAGTGTTGAAAAATCACTTTTCGCACTTGTGTTAGTGTTGAAAAACCACTTTTCGCACTTGTGTTTGTGTTGAAAAACCACTTTTCGCACTTGTGTTAGTGTTGAAAAACCACTTTTCGCACTTGTGTTAGTGTTGAAAAACCACTTTTCGCACTTGTGTTAGTGTTGAAAAACCACTTTTCACACTTGTGTTAGTGTTGAAAAACCACTTTTCGCACTTGTGTTGGTGCAGGAAACCACTTTTGCACTTGTATTAGTGTGGAAAAAACACTTTTTGCACTTGTGATAGTGTTGAAAAACCACTTTTCGCACTTGTGTTAGTGTTGAAAAACCACTTTTCGCACTTGTGTTAGTGTTGAAAAACCACTTTTCGCACTTGTGTTGGTGCAGGAAACCACTTTTGCACTTGTATTAGTGTGGAAAACCACTTTTTGCACTTGTGTTAGTGTTGAAAAACCACTTTTCGCACTTGTGTTAGTGTTGAAAAACCACTTTTCGCACTTGTGTTGGTGCAGGAAACCACTTTTGCACTTGTATTAGTGTGGAAAAAACACTTTTTGCACTTGTGATAGTGTTGAAAAACCACTTTTCGCACTTGTGTTAGTGTTGAAAAACCACTTTTCGCACTTGTGTTGGTGCAGGAAACCACTTTTGCACTTGTATTAGTGTGGAAAAACCACTTTTCGCACTTGTGTTAGTGTTGAAAAACCACATTTCGCACTTGTGTTAGTGTTGAAAAACCACTTTTCGCACTTGTGTTAGTGTTGAAAAACCACTTTTCGCACTTGTGTTAGTGTTGAAAAACTACTTTTCGCACTTGTGTTAGTGTTGAAAAACCACTTTTTGCACTTGTGATAGTGTTGAAAAACCACTTTTTGCACTTGTGTTAGTGTTGAAAAACCACTTTTCGCACTTGTGTTAGTGTTGAAAAACCACTTTTCGCACTTGTGTTAGTGTTGAAAAACCACTTTTCGCACTTGTGTTAGTGTTGAAAAACCACTTTTCGCACTTGTGTTAGTGTTGAAAAACCACTTTTCGCACTTGTGTTAGTGTTGAAAAACCACTTTTCGCACTTGTGTTGGTGCAGGAAACCACTTTTGCACTTGTATTAGTGTGGAAAAAACACTTTTTGCACTTGTGATAGTGTTGAAAAACCACTTTTCGCACTTGTGTTAATGTTGAAAAACCACTTTTCGCACTTGTGTTAGTGTTGAAAAACCACTTTTCGTACTTGTGTTGGTGCAGGAAACCACTTTTGCACTTGTATTAGTGTGGAAATACCACTTATCGCACTTGTGTTAGTGTTGAAAAACCACTTTTCGCACTTGTGTTAGTGTTGAAAAACCACTTTTCGCACTTGTGTTGGTGCAGGAAACCACTTTTGCACTTGTATTAGTGTGGAAAAAACACCTTTTGCACTTGTGATAATGTTGAAAAACCACTTTTCGCACTTGTGTTAGTGTTGAAAAACCACTTTTCGCACTTGTGTTGGTGCAGGAAACCACTTTTCGCACTTGTATTAGTGTGGAAAAACCACTTCTCGCACTTGTGTTAGTGTTGAAAAACCACTTTTCACACTTGTGTTATTGTTGAAAAACCACTTTTCGCACTTGTGTTAGTGTTGAAAAACCACTTTTCGCACTTGTGTTGGTGCAGGAAACCACTTTTGCACTTGTATTAGAGTGGAAAAAACACTTTTTGCACTTGTGATAGTGTTGAAAAACCACTTTTCGCACTTGTGTTAGTGTCGAAAAACCACTTTTCGCACTTGTGTTAGTGTTGAAAAACCACTTTTCGCACTTGTGTTAGTGTTGAAAAACCACTTTTCGCACTGGTGTTAGTGTTGAAAAACCACTTTTCGCACTTGTGTTGGTGCAGGAAACCACTTTTGCACTTGTATTAATGTGGAAAAACCACTTTTCGCACTTGTGTTAGTGTTGAAAAACCACTTTTCGCACTTGTGTTAGTGTTGAAAAACCAATTTTCGCACTTGTGTTAGTGTTGAAAAACCACTTTTCGCACTTGTGTTGGTGCAGGAAACCACTTTTGCACTTGTATTAGTGTGGAAAAAACACTTTTTGCACTTGTGATAGTGTTGAAAAACCACTTTTCGCACTTGTGTTAGTGTTGAAAAACAACTTTTCGCACTTGTGTTGGTGCAGGAAACCACTTTTACACTTGTATTAGTGTGGAAAAACCACTTTTCGCACTTGTGTTAGTGTTGAAAAACCACTTTTTGCACTTGTGTTAGTGTTGAAAAACCACTTTTCGCACTTGTGTTAGTGTTGAAAAACCACTTTTCGCACTTGTGTTGGTGCAGGAAACCACTTTTGCACTTGTATTAGTGTGGAAAAAACACTTTTTGCACTTGTGATAGTGTTGAAAAACCACTTTTCGCACTTGTGTTAGTGTTGAAAAACCACTTTTCGCACTTGTGTTAGTGTTGAAAAACCACTTTTCGCATTTGTGTTAGTGTTGAAAAACCACTTTTCGCATTTGTGTTAGTGTTGAAAAACCACTTTTCGCACTTGTGTTAGTGTTGAAAAACCACTTTTCGCACTTGTGTTAGTGTTGAAAAACCACTTTTCGCACTTGTGTTAGTGTTGAAAACCACTTTTCGCACTTGTGTTAGTGTTGAAAAATCACTTTTCGCACTTGTGTTGGTGCAGGAAACCACTTTCGCACTTGTGTTAGTGTTGAAAAACCACTTTTCGCACTTGTGTTAGTGTTGAAAAACCACTTTTCGCACTTGTGTTGGTGCAGGAAACCACTTTTTGCACTTGTATTAGTGTGGAAAAAACACTTTTTGCACTTGTGATAGTGTTGAAAAACCACTTTTCGCACTTGTGTTAGTGTTGAAAAACCACTTTTCCCACTTGTGTTGGTGCAGGAAACCACTTTTACTCTTGTATTAGTGTGGAAAAAACCACTTTTCGCACTTGTGTAAGTGTTGAAAAACCACTTTTCGCACTTGTGTTAGTGTTGAAAAACACTTTTCGCACTTGTGTTAGTGTTGAAAAACCACTTTTCGCACTTGTGTTGGTGCAGGAAACCACTTTTGCACTTGTATTAGTGTGGAAAAAACACTTTTTGCACTTGTGATAGTGTTGCAAAACCACTTTTCGCACTTGCGTTAGTGTTGAAAAACCACTTTTCGCACTTGTGTTAGTGTTGAAAAACCACTTTTCGCACTTGTGTTGGTGCAGGAAACCACTTTTGCACTTGTATTAGTGTGGAAAAAACACTTTTTGCACTTGTGATAGTGTTGAAAAACCACTTTACGCACTTGTGTTAGTGTTGAAAAACCACTTTTCGCACTGTGTTGGTGCAGGAAAGCACTTTTGCACTTGTATTAGTGTGGAAAAACCACTTTTTGCATTTGTGTTAGTGTTGAAAAACCACTTTTCGCACTTGTGTTAGTGTTGAAAAACCACTTTTCGCACTTGTGTTGGTGCAGGAAACCACTTTTGCACTTGTATTAGTGTGGAAAAACCACTTTTCGCACTTGTGTTAGTGTTGAAAAACCACTTTACGCACTTGTGTTAGTGTTGAAAAACCACTTTTCGCACTTGTGTTGGTGCAGGAAACCACTTTTGCACTTGTATTAGTGTGGAAAAAACACTTTTTGCACTTGTGATAGTGTTGAAAAACCACTTTTCGCACTTGTGTTAGTGTTGAAAATCCACTTTTCGCACTTGTGTTAGTGTTGAAAAACCACTTTTCGCACTTGTGTTAGTGTTGAAAAACCACTTTTCGCATTTCTGTTAGTGTTGAAAAACCACTTTTCGCACTTGTGTTAGTGTTGAAAAACCACTTTTCGCACTTGTTTTAGTGTTGAAAAACCACATTTCGCACTTGTGTTAGTGTTGAAAAACCACTTTTCGCACTTGTGTTGGTGCAGGAAACCACTTTTGCACTTGTATTAGTGTGGAAAAAACACTTTTTGCACTTGTTTTAGTGTTGAAAAACCACTTTTCGCACTTGTGTTAGTGTTGAAAAACCACTTTTTCGCACTTGTGTTAGTGTTGAAAAACCACTTTTCGCACTTGTTTTAGTGTTGAAAACCACTTTTTGCACTTGTGTTAGTGTTGAAAAACCACTTTTCGCACTTGTGTTGGTGCAGGAAACCACTTTTACACTTGTATTAGTGTGGAAAACCACTTTTCGCACTTGTTTTAGTGTTGAAAAACCACTTTTCGCACTTGTGTTAGTGTTGAAAAACCACTTTTCGCACTTGTGTTGGTGCAGGAAACCACTTTTGCACTTGTATTAGTGTGGAAAACACACTTTTTGCACTTGTGATAGTGTTCAAAAACCACTTTTCGCACTTGGGTTAGTTTTGAAAAACCACTTTTCGCACTTGTGTTGGTGCAGGAAACCACTTTTGCACTTGTATTAGTGTGGAAAAAAACCACTTTTCGCACTTGTGGTAGTGTTGAAAAACCACTTTTCGCATTTGTGTTAGTGTTGAAAAACCACTTTTCGCACTTGTGTTGGTGCAGGAAACCACTTTTGCACTTGTAGTAGTGTGGAAAAAACACTTTTTGCACTTGTGATAGTGTTGAAAAACCACTTTTTGCACTTATCTTAGTGTTGAAAAACCACTTTTCGCACTTGTGTTAGTGTTGAAAAACCACTTTTCGCATTTGTGTTAGTGTTGAAAAACCACTTTTCGCACTTGTTTTAGTGTTGAAAAACCACTTTTCGCACTTGTGTTAGTGTTGAAAAACCACTTTTCGCACTTGTGTTAGTGTTGAAAAACCACTTTTCGCACTTGTGTTGGTGCAGGAAACCACTTTTGCACTTGTATTAGTGTGGAAAAAACACTTTTTGCACTTGTGGTAGTGTTGAAAAACCACTTTTCGCACTTGTGTTAGTGTTGAAAAACCACTTTTCGCACTTGTGTTGGTGCAGGAAACCACTTTTGCACTTGTATTAGTGTGGAAAAACCACTTTTTGCACTTGTGTTAGTGTTGAAAAACCACTTTTCGCACTTGTGTTAGTGTTGAAAAACCACTTTTCGCACTTGTGTTGGTGCAGGAAACCACTTTTGCACTTGTATTAGTGTGGAAAAAACACTTTTTGCACTTGTGATAGTGTTGAAAAATCACTTTTCGCACTTGTGTTAGTGTTGAAAAACCACTTTTCGCACTTGTGTTTGTGTTGAAAAACCACTTTTCGCACTTGTGTTAGTGTTGAAAAACCACTTTTCGCACTTGTGTTAGTGTTGAAAAACCACTTTTCGCACTTGTGTTAGTGTTGAAAAACCACTTTTCGCACTTGTGTTGGTGCAGGAAACCACTTTTGCACTTGTATTAGTGTGGAAAAAACACTTTTTGCACTTGTGATAGTGTTGAAAAACCACTTTTCGCACTTGTGTTAGTGTTGAAAAACCACTTTTCGCACTTGTGTTAGTGTTGAAAAACCACTTTTCGCACTTGTGTTGGTGCAGGAAACCACTTTTGCACTTGTATTAGTGTGGAAAACCACTTTTTGCTCTTGTGTTAGTGTTGAAAAACCACTTTTCGCACTTGTGTTAGTGTTGAAAAACCACTTTTCGCACTTGTGTTGGTGCAGGAAACCACTTTTGCACTTGTATTAGTGTGGAAAAAACACTTTTTGCACTTGTGATAGTGTTGAAAAACCACTTTTCGCACTTGTGTTAGTGTTGAAAAACCACTTTTCGCACTTGTGTTGGTGCAGGAAACCACTTTTGCACTTGTATTAGTGTGGAAAAACCACTTTTCGCACTTGTGTTAGTGTTGAAAAACCACTTTTCGCACTTGTGTTGGTGCAGGAAACCACTTTTGCACTTGTATTAGTGTGGAAAAAACACTTTTTGCACTTGTTTTAGTGTTGAAAAACCACTTTTCGCACTTGTGTTGGTGCAGGAAACCACTTTTACACTTGTATTAGTGTGGAAAACCACTTTTCGCACTTGTTTTAGTGTTGAAAAACCACTTTTCGCACTTTGTGTTAGTGTTGAAAAACCACTTTTCGCACTTGTGTTAGTGTTGAAAACCACTTTTCGCACTTGTGTTGGTGCAGGAAACCACTTTTGCACTTGTATTAGTGTGGAAAAAACACTTTTTGCACTTGTGATAGTGTTCAAAAACCACTTTTCGCACTTGGGTTAGTTTTGAAAAACCACTTTTCGCACTTGTGTTGGTGCAGGAAACCACTTTTGCACTTGTATTAGTGTGGAAAAAACCACTTTTCGCACTTGTGGTAGTGTTGAAAAACCACTTTTCGCATTTGTGTTAGTGTTGAAAAACCACTTTTCGCACTTGTGTTGGTGCAGGAAACCACTTTTGCACTTGTATTAGTGTGGAAAAAACACTTTTTGCACTTGTGATAGTGTTGAAAAACCACTTTTTGCACTTATCTTAGTGTTGAAAAACCACTTTTCGCACTTGTGTTAGTGTTGAAAAACCACTTTTCGCATTTGTGTTAGTGTTGAAAAACCACTTTTCGCACTTGTTTTAGTGTTGAAAAACCACTTTTCGCACATGTGTTAGTGTTGAAAAACAACTTTTCGCACTTGTGTTAGTGTTTAAAAACCACTTTTCGCACTTGTGTTAGTGTTGAAAAACCACTTTTCGCATTTGTGTTAGTGTTGAAAAACCACTTTTCGCACTTGTGTTGGTGCAGGAAACCACTTTTGCACTTGTATTAGTGTGGAAAAAACACTTTTTGCACTTGTGGTAGTGTTGAAAAACCACTTTTCGCACTTGTGTTAGTGTTGAAAAACCACTTTTCGCACTTGTGTTGGTGCAGGAAACCACTTTTGCACTTGTATTAGTGTGGAAAAACCACTTTTTGCACTTGTGTTAGTGTTGAAAAACCACTTTTCGCACTTGTGTTAGTGTTGAAAAACCACTTTTCGCACTTGTGTTGGTGCAGGAAACCACTTTTGCACTTGTATTAGTGTGGAAAAAACACTTTTTGCACTTGTGATAGTGTTGAAAAATCACTTTTCGCACTTGTGTTAGTGTTGAAAAACCACTTTTCGCACTTGTGTTTGTGTTGAAAAACCACTTTTCGCACTTGTGTTAGTGTTGAAAAACCACTTTTCGCACTTGTGTTAGTGTTGAAAAACCACTTTTCGCACTTGTGTTAGTGTTGAAAAACCACTTTTCACACTTGTGTTAGTGTTGAAAAACCACTTTTCGCACTTGTGTTGGTGCAGGAAACCACTTTTGCACTTGTATTAGTGTGGAAAAAACACTTTTTGCACTTGTGATAGTGTTGAAAAACCACTTTTCGCACTTGTGTTAGTGTTGAAAAACCACTTTTCGCACTTGTGTTAGTGTTGAAAAACCACTTTTCGCACTTGTGTTGGTGCAGGAAACCACTTTTGCACTTGTATTAGTGTGGAAAACCACTTTTTGCACTTGTGTTAGTGTTGAAAAACCACTTTTCGCACTTGTGTTAGTGTTGAAAAACCACTTTTCGCACTTGTGTTGGTGCAGGAAACCACTTTTGCACTTGTATTAGTGTGGAAAAAACACTTTTTGCACTTGTGATAGTGTTGAAAAACCACTTTTCGCACTTGTGTTAGTGTTGAAAAACCACTTTTCGCACTTGTGTTGGTGCAGGAAACCACTTTTGCACTTGTATTAGTGTGGAAAAACCACTTTTCGCACTTGTGTTAGTGTTGAAAAACCACATTTCGCACTTGTGTTAGTGTTGAAAAACCACTTTTCGCACTTGTGTTAGTGTTGAAAAACCACTTTTCGCACTTGTGTTAGTGTTGAAAAACTACTTTTCGCACTTGTGTTAGTGTTGAAAAACCACTTTTTGCACTTGTGATAGTGTTGAAAAACCACTTTTTGCACTTGTGTTAGTGTTGAAAAACCACTTTTCGCACTTGTGTTAGTGTTGAAAAACCACTTTTCGCACTTGTGTTAGTGTTGAAAAACCACTTTTCGCACTTGTGTTAGTGTTGAAAAACCACTTTTCGCACTTGTGTTAGTGTTGAAAAACCACTTTTCGCACTTGTGTTAGTGTTGAAAAACCACTTTTCGCACTTGTGTTGGTGCAGGAAACCACTTTTGCACTTGTATTAGTGTGGAAAAAACACTTTTTGCACTTGTGATAGTGTTGAAAAACCACTTTTCGCACTTGTGTTAATGTTGAAAAACCACTTTTCGCACTTGTGTTAGTGTTGAAAAACCACTTTTCGTACTTGTGTTGGTGCAGGAAGAACCACTTTTGCACTTGTATTAGTGTGGAAATACCACTTATCGCACTTGTGTTAGTGTTGAAAAACCACTTTTCGCACTTGTGTTAGTGTTGAAAAACCACTTTTCGCACTTGTGTTGGTGCAGGAAACCACTTTTGCACTTGTATTAGTGTGGAAAAAACACCTTTTGCACTTGTGATAATGTTGAAAAACCACTTTTCGCACTTGTGTTAGTGTTGAAAAACCACTTTTCGCACTTGTGTTGGTGCAGGAAACCACTTTTGCTCTTGTATTAGTGTGGAAAAACCACTTCTCGCACTTGTGTTAGTGTTGAAAAACCACTTTTCACACTTGTGTTATTGTTGAAAAACCACTTTTCGCACTTGTGTTAGTGTTGAAAAACCACTTTTCGCACTTGTGTTGGTGCAGGAAACCACTTTTGCACTTGTATTAGAGTGGAAAAAACACTTTTTGCACTTGTGATAGTGTTGAAAAACCACTTTTCGCACTTGTGTTAGTGTCGAAAAACCACTTTTCGCACTTGTGTTAGTGTTGAAAAACCACTTTTCGCACTTGTGTTAGTGTTGAAAAACCACTTTTCGCACTGGTGTTAGTGTTGAAAAACCACTTTTCGCACTTGTGTTGGTGCAGGAAACCACTTTTGCACTTGTATTAATGTGGAAAAACCACTTTTCGCACTTGTGTTAGTGTTGAAAAACCACTTTTCGCACTTGTGTTAGTGTTGAAAAACCAATTTTCGCACTTGTGTTAGTGTTGAAAAACACTTTTCGCACTTGTGTTGGTGCAGGAAACCACTTTTGCACTTGTATTAGTGTGGAAAAAACACTTTTTGCACTTGTGATAGTGTTGAAAAACCACTTTTCGCACTTGTGTTAGTGTTGAAAAACAACTTTTCGCACTTGTGTTGGTGCAGGAAACCACTTTTACACTTGTATTAGTGTGGAAAAACCACTTTTCGCACTTGTGTTAGTGTTGAAAAACCACTTTTTGCACTTGTGTTAGTGTTGAAAAACCACTTTTCGCACTTGTGTTAGTGTTGAAAAACCACTTTTCGCACTTGTGTTGGTGCAGGAAACCACTTTTGCACTTGTATTAGTGTGGAAAAAACACTTTTTGCACTTCTGATAGTGTTGAAAAACCACTTTTCGCACTTGCGTTAGTGTTGAAAAACCACTTTTCGCACTTGTGTTAGTGTTGAAAAACCACTTTTTGCACTTGTGATAGTGTTGAAAAACCACTTTTTGCACTTGTGTTAGTGTTGAAAAACCACTTTTCGCACTTGTGTTAGTGTTGAAAAACCACTTTTCGCACTTGTGTTAGTGTTGAAAAACCACTTTTCGCACTTGTGTTGGTGCAGGAAACCACTTTTGCACTTGTATTAGTGTGGAAAAAACCCTTTTTGCACTTGTGATAGTGTTGAAAAACCACTTTTCGCACTTGTGTTAGTGTTGAAAAACCACTTTTCACACTTGTGTTATTGTTGAAAAACCACTTTTCGTACTTGTGTTAGTGTTGAAAAACCACTTTTCGCACTGGTGTTGTTGAAAAACCACTTTTCGCACTTGTGTTGGTGCAGGAAACCACTTTTGCACTTGTATTAGTGTGGAAAAACCACTTTTCGCACTTGTGTTAGTGTTGAAAAACCACTTTTCGCACTTGTGTTAGTGTTGAAAAACCACTTTTCGCACTTGTGTTGGTGCAGGAAACCACTTTTGCACTTGTATTAGTG